>NW_028261382.1:57844827-58037327 GCF_051295495.1 Thamnophis sirtalis | reverse complement strand
CTGAGAATCTTTACAGAGGGAGAGAAGGAGAAGGAGAGGAAGAGGAGGAAGAAGAAGAGGAGAAGGAGGAGGGGAAGAAGAAGTAGTAGTAGAGATGGAGGAGGAGGAGGAGGAGAAGAAGAAGAGGAGGAGGAGGAGGGGAAGAAGAACAAGTAGTAGAGATGGAGGAGGAAGAGGAGGAGGAGGGGAAGAAGAAGTAGTAAAGATGGAGGAGGAGGAGGAGAAGAAGAGGAGGAGGAGGGGAAGAAGTAGTAATAAAGATGAGAGGAGGAGGAGGAGGAGGAAGAGAAGAAGAAGAGGAGGAGAAGAGGAGGAGGAGGGGAAGAAGAAGAAGTAGAGATGGAGGAGGAAGAAGAGGAGAAGAAGAGGAGGAGGAGGAGAAGAAGAAGTAGTAAAGATGGAGGAGGAGGAGGAGGAGGAGGAGGAGGAGGAAGAGAAGAAGAGGAGGAGAAGAGGAGGAGGAGGGGAAGAAGAACAAGTAGTAGAGATGGAGGAGGAAGGAGGAGGAGGAGGGGAAGAAGTAGTAATAAAGATGGAGGAGGAGGAGGAGGAGGAGGAGGAGGAGGAGGAGGAAGAGAAGAAGAAGAGGAGGAGGAGAAGAGGAGGAGGAGGGGAAGAAGAAGAAGTAGAGATGGAGGAGGAAGAAGAGGAGAAGAAGAGGAGGAGGAGGAGAAGAGGAGGAGGAGGAGGGGAAGAAGAACAAGTAGTAGAGATGGAGGAGGAGGAGTGGAAGAAGAGGAGGAGTGGGGAAGAAGAACAAGTAATAGAGATGGAGGAGGAAGAGGAGGAGGAGAAGAAGAGGTGGAAGAAGAGGAGGAGGAGGAGCAGGAGGGTTGTTGGGTCCTTGGTGCTCTCCGAACTGGATTGTTTTCCTGCAGACATCTCCTTACCGAACTAGGTAACAACATCAGTGTTAGATGGGATGGGGCTTGTGGAGAGGAGGAAGAGGACACTTTTCATAATAGAGGAGGAGGAGGAGAAGCAAAGGAGAAGAAGTAGAAAGAAGACATTTTTCATAATAAAGATGGTGGAGGAGGAAAAAAATGAGGAGAAGAAGACGAAAGAAGAGAAATGATAGGAAATGTGTTCATAATAAAGGAGGAGGAGGAGCCTCGTTTCTCTTGCCGAGTGTCTCAGCCTTAACCTGGTCCTCAGAGTTCCTCCCACCACTCAGCCTTGGGTCTCTCCCCCCCCCCCCCGTTGCCCTCCCTCCCACGCTCTCCTTCCTTTGCTTTCAGAATTCAGGGAAGACCGAAGAAGAATCACCATTTTTACACAAGTAAAAACCCTCCGTTGCCTCCTTTCTTCACTCACGCTTTCTCTTCCACAACCACCGCTCTTCCGGGAGCTTTAAGTGAGTGAGAAAGCAACTGTGGCAAAGTGGAAAGAAATCACGGAAAACCAGGAATCATCGTGGGCTTTATATTCCCATTTCGTTTATGCATTTCTCTCCATCTTTCTTCCCGGGAACTCTGCCAGCTTCTTCCATCCCTTGGTCGGTTTTCGGCTCCCTTCCCTCCTGCCCCAAAGACCCCAAAGGAGCTACAGCAACCATATGCTACCCCCTCCCCGCAAACCCCGGGTGGTCCTCAGACGCTTCCAACAGTTGTCTTGTCAGTTTGGCAGAGGGAAAAGTATCATTGAAACCGCGGAGGACAATCCTATGAATTGCCTTCTGTTGAAAGAGTCTGCCGTTCCATTTGCATTTAAATTCCATAACAAGCCTTGTGTGAATGCCGGTCATTGAGATAGAACATAAAAGTTTCACAGATAAATAAAGAAGAAGAAAAGTTACCCAATTTGCTGTCCTGGCTGCCCCAACCCCTGTATGAAATTCAGGCTGAGGTTCATCTTCCATTCCTGCTCGGACCATTTTACTCTGAGTCATTATTTTCCATATCTGCATTCTGGAATCCCTCCATAAATTAACATTTTGCATTGAGCGTCAGAGGAGGTCAGAGGAGGCTAGCATGAAACGCGGAAGGAAAGGATGCCTTCCCCATGCCAAATCTAATCCTCCTGGCCCCCATTTGTCCAGAATGGTACAGGGTCTCCTGCGTGGGCAGGGGGTTGGACTAGAAGATCTCGAAGGTCCCTTCCAACACTTGTTATTCTATCCTACCCTACCCTATCCTATGCTATACTATTCTAGTATATTCAATGCGATTTCTATTCTACCTCAGTCAACCCTATTCTTTCTACTCTACTTTACTATTTTGTATTCTATACTACTCTGTGTAGTCTAGTCTATTTCTACTCTACTCTACTCTATTTTTATTCTACCTTATTTCTACTCTACTCTTTCTACTCTATTCTACTCTACTCTGTTTTTATTCTACTCTACTCCATTCTATCTATCTATCATCTATCTATCTATCTATCTATCTATCTATCTATCTATCTATCTATCTATCTATCTATCTATCTATCTATCTATCTACCTACCTACCTACCTACCTACCTACCTACCTACCTACCTACTTATCTATCTATCATCTATCTATCTATCTATCTATCTATCTATCTATCTATCTATCTATCTATCTATCTATCATCTATCTATCTATCATCTCTCTATCTCTCTATCTCTCTATCTCTCTCTCTATTATCTATCTATCTATCTATCTATCTATCTATCTATCTATCTATCTATCTACCTACCTACCTACCTACCTACCTACTTATCTATCTATCATCTATCTATCTATCTATCTATCTATCTATCTATCTATCTATCTATCTATCTATCATCTATCTATCTATCATCTCTCTATCTCTCTATCTCTCTATCTCTCTATCTCTCTCTCTATTATCTATCTATCTATCTATCTATCTATCTATCTATCTATCTATCTATCTATCTATCTATCTATCTCTATAGAATCTATAGAATATATATAGGATATATATTCTATATCCTATATATTCTATATAAAACGCAGTGGCTCAGAGGACATGATGGCTCAGTGGCTGAGCTTGTCGACCAGAAAGGTCGGCAGTTCTGCGGTTCAAATCCCGAGTGCCACGTAATGGAGTGAGCTCCCGTGACTTGTCCCAGCTTCTGCCAACCTAGCAGTTCGAAAGGACATAAACAATGCAAGTAGAAAAAATAGGGATCACCTTTGGTTTGAGGGAACAGCATTCCGTGTTCCTTCGGTATTTAGTCATGCCGGCCACATGACCACGGAGAGGTCTTCGGACAGCGCTGGCTCTTCGGCTTTGAAACGGAGATGGGCACCGCCCCCTAGAGTCGGGAACGACTAGCACATATGTGCTATGTATCTGTACCTTTTACTCTATTCTACATCTGAAGATGTTTAGTTTTTCTGCCTTTCTTACATCCTTCATCTAGCTTGACCTTTAGGCCCTACTGTAGATGCTATTTTTTTCCTGGCTTCATCCTTTACCTTATCCTACCATTCCCCCCTCCCCCACCCCCCAAAATACCCCCATCTAAGTTCTCTTGAAGTAAGATATCAAATGGGGCTATTTGGCAAACTTAGCTGGGAAAGAACCCAGCTCTTGATCCATTAATGCCCCCCAATCCTGTTGAGATACCGGGTAGCCCCCCACCCCGACTTGTCACCCAGCTCTCCAAATCCACTTCTTGCAAGGGCATCATTAGAAGGTGACCTCTCTCTCAAAGCTGAACCAGAGCCTGGGCTGCAGAAGATTAGCTGCCAATCAATGAAACTTGTGTGAAAAATCGACTCAGTGGCACCAAATATTCCACGCTGGTTCAACTCTCATTCCCCTCCTAGGGAAAAAGTTCATTTGAGCAACTCTAGTTCCAGAATGAGAGTTGCTGTTTTGGCAAAAGGTCCCAGCTTTAAGCTGAAAAATATTCAGCTTTTTTTCATCTTAGACCAGTGTCAGCTGTGTTCAAATGTTCTCTCTCTCTCTCTCTCTCTCTCTCTCTCTCTCTCTCTCTCTCTCTCTCTCTCTCTCTCTCTCTCTCTCTCTCTCTCTCCCTCCCTCCCTCCCTCCCTCCCTCCCCCCTCTCTCAATTCTCTTTCTCTCATTCTTTCTCTTATTCTCTCTCTCGTTCTCTCTCTCTCTCTGTCATTCTCATTCTCTTTCTCTTATTCTCTTTCTCATTTTCTCAGTCTCTTTCACATTCTCTCTGTCTCTCATTCTTTTTCTGTTTCTCTCATTCTTGTTCCCTCTTTCTCATTCCCACTTTCTTTTTGTCTCTTATTCCCATTCTTTTTCTCTCTCTCATTCTTATTCTCTTTGTCATTCTCTCTTTCTGTCTCTCATTCCCATTTTTTCTTTTTCTGTCTCATTCTCTTTTCTTTGTCTCTCATTCTCTTTGTCATTTTCTCTGTCTCTCATTCTTGTTCTCTTTCTTTCTCATTCTCTCTTTCAGTCTCTTATTCCCATTCTTTTTTTCTTTCTCTTTGTCATTCTCCCTCATTCTCATTCTCTCTATCTGTCTCTCATTCCCATTCTTTCTCTTTCTGTCTCATTCTCTTTTCTTTCTCTCTCATTCACTTTCATTTTCTCTCTCATTCTTTCTCTTTCTCTCTCATTCTTCTTCTCTCTCTCCCCAACCCCATGCTTGAAATGTCCCTTCCTTCAAATGAACTCCATTTCTCATACGGTTGATGTTCTGCTCAACTCTTCACAAAGCATTTGTTCAAAAATAGATTCATTTGTTTTCATGTCATTAACTATGTAGTGTAACTGACCAGAAAAAAACAAAAAACAAATTTCAGATGAGTGCTGTACACGCCATTTTTCAAAAACCTAGTGGTTGCTAATGATATATGCCAAAAACTTGTGTTCAGCCTGGCAACCCATCAAACAAACTCTCAAGAAATTAATATTTGATCTCTGGATCAATTGAGATTTCGAGTGGACTTCAGATGTGTTGTTGCGCATTTGTTCAGCACAATTAACTGTATTCCAACAGCGTTATAATGCACCGTTATTTTTGCCTGCAAGAGGTTTTTTCCCCCCCCCCTTCATATCGCCAGCCGCTTTAGCAATAGTTCTTGGCCTGTTGAAAGGTGTCAAGGAGAGTAATCTTTTTCTGTGTTTCTCCCGATGAAAACTGCGAACCATTTATCCCTTTGAAAGTTGCTGTTCGGCTCCTGTCAATCAAGAGCTGAACTATGTCTACTGTGAAAACTGAGTGGGAGAGTCAGGTCAGAAAGTGGTGTGAAGCAATAAAACCTTTGGAATGGGGTTCATACATCACACAGTTCTGTTAACCGTGGTTTAATGGATAGGTCATCCTTGGCTGGCCATACTCCTGGGTTTGCAAAGCCCAGTGGGCTATTTCCAGGCGAAAGATTACGCCGAAACTTAACAAACCAAAAGAACAACGTAGTTGCAGATGATGATGATGATGATGATGATGATGATAGTGTTTTCTATAACTCGGGGCAATTTACGGTTTGTAATTTGTGATCTTTCTTTCCCTCAAAAGCCGAGAAGGGAATCCGGTACTTCAAATTGAAGTGGAGCCAACCTCTGAGGTAAGGGCCATGCGATGAGTGGGGGGTGAAACAGAATGAGACTTGGGGTGAGGGTCTCGGTGATCTCCAGCAGTGGTTCATGGGTTGCTTCATTTTGGGAGGGGGAGGGCTCACGGACCACGCTAGCAACTTTTGATCTGTGCTGCAATTTAATCGTGGTTAAGTGTCACATCCATCTGTCGTTGACCTGGGGTTGGTGGACCAGCTAGCATGGGATCTGTTCTTGCTCACACCGAAATCTCCATGGCCTGGATCCTACCTGATTGCAGAGAAGGATGTCAGGGTGCCAAGTAAGACCTCCAATGAAAGAAGACTCCGAGGCTTGAGTTCCCTCAAAGTTCCACTTTAGTAGAGATGTCCTATTGGCACATCTGGGAAAACCTGAATTTGAAAGTTTCCAGGTTTTCCCCCCACCCAAGTGAAAGTTCAAGTCCCTGCCCAGCACCCACATGTCTGTCACATGGCCCAATCAATGCACCGTCCTAACTGGGGATGCCTCCCAGTCACGCGACTCCAGGTGCAGGGCAAGGTGTCTGTTAGGTAAGCTCCCCGTTGGGAGAGCGAGTGAGTTCAGTGAAGCGTTGTGAGAGTTGTGTTGGAGAACACACAAACCAGCATACAGAGACCCTGCAGTTTAAATATCCTTTTACTTTCGTGGAAATAGAGGTATCAGAGTCCATCAAACAGTCCAAGTCATACACGGATAAGACAGTCAGTCATAAATGTCTTTCAGTTAAGAGATAATCCATATAACATAGTCCGTAATCATACAAACAGTTTGGTATTCAAAATTTGCTAGCAGTTGCAAAACTTACAATAGCTCACAGCACTTGCTAACAGCCAGCTTCCAAAACACTCAGATCAGATCAGCCCAGCATCTAACAAACAGAGAGCTAACAGTCGTTCTGGCTCCCTCTTATGGCCGATTGAGGAAAACAGCAACCAATCACATTTTACAGTATGATTTAAAGAAACAGGGATAGCATTGTTACATGATTTATATATTGCCAACCCAACTGTTAGATTATATTCCTAACAGTGTCCTAGACTCTCTGAGAAAGGAATGTTATGTGGACGATATATATCTCCCCCTCCCATTGTCCCACATTAGAAAATGTGGCAGGCCTGAAGACCCAATGTAAAAGATGGCTTCCGGGCCTGGCAAAGAATCTGAAAGGACGAGCTATGTCATGATATTGGAATGCCCGGTCCTATTTCGATGCTTCTAAATTGCGTCTGAACGGGACAGTTGGAAATAACATCATTTGACCTCAGGTGTGTCTTTGCACAAATGTGTGGCTTTTAGGCCACAGGTGGAGGGGAACAATTGCAGAAGGACAATTCCCTGAGCCCATCAGTCACTGATCCCAGCTTCCCTTACTATTCCTTTTATCTTCCCCACACAGGTGACTGTGTTATTTTTCCATGAGTTATACGTTGTCTGTCCTTGGGCAAATCGAACTAAAGTTTTCAATACCTTTCCAGACAACCTTGAAACTGATGCTTATAGAAAATGCATTTTTTTGCTGAAAATGCTGGTGCTTGGTAGAAGGGTTTAGTTTAGTTTAGTTTAGTTTTATTGAACTTGTATGCCACCCTATTCCCCAAGGGGACTCAGGGCGGCTAACAAACTAAATAGGGGAAAGGGGAAATACAAAAAACGAAAAGACAGACAAATACAAACAGATTAAAAACTCATCAACAACCGCAACAATTCGAACTCATCAGCCCCAGGCCTGCCGGAACAGCCAGGTTTTAACGGCTTTGCGGAAAGCCTGAAGGGTGGTGAGGGTCCGGATCTCCACGGGGAAGACTGGAAGGGGTTGGTAGTTGGTCAAGTGTTGGTAGGAGAGGAATGCTAGTCCGGAGACCAATGGGCAGCCAGTGCAGCTCGCGGAGGATAGGTGTAACGTGGGTGTACCGAGGTGCACCAACAATCGCTCGTGCAGCTGCGTTCTGGACAAGCTGAAGTCTCCGAATACTCTTCAAGGGCAGCCCCATGTAGAGCGCGTAAGGACCAGGGGAGACAGGATAGCAGTCTTCCAATATCTCAGGGGCTGCCCCAAAGAAGAGGGAGTGACGCTGTTCTCCAAAGCACCCGAGGGCAGGAGAAGAAGCAATGGGTGGAAACTAACCAAGGAGAGAAGCAACCTACCGTATTTTTCGGAGTATAAGACGCACTGGAGTATAAGATGCACCAAGGTTTTGAAGAGGCAACTTTAAAAAAAGTAGGTAGGTAGGCAGAGGGGTAGAGAGAGACAAATAGAAAGAGATAGAAATACAGTAGATAGGGAGGGATAGAGAGAGAGAGTAGGCAGGTAGATAGGTAGAGGGAGAGAGAGAGAGAAATACAGTAGGTAGGGAGAGAGAGAGTAGGTAGGTAGCTAGATGTTTCCAGGTGTATTTATCTATGTGCTGGAGAAGGAAATTGCTGACAATCTGCAGCACCTAAGATTTTGTTTCTGCTGGCATAGCACTTGATCAATCTAATTCTCATCAACCACTCTAACTAAAAAGTGTTCCGAAAGGGGGGGAACGTTTTTGCACTCTGCAAACCTCCCCAAAACTGCCTGCTTTTTGCAGAAATGGGCCCATTTTGTTTTTAAAATATACCTGAATAGCCTTGGGGGGGGGGAGTTGCAGGGTGCTCCTGGGGCAAAAACGAGCAAAAAACAGCCTGTTTTTTTGTGAAAACGGGCTCGTTATTTGTCAAAGAAATCTCCTGTGGGTGCAAAGGGACTCGAGGCTGATGACGTCCTTGACCCCTTCCTCAGGCCCAGCCTGTTCACCTCCTACAGGTGTGTTGCACACATCAAGCCTTCTCTTCTCCTTTCCCCAGACCGAACAGGGAAATGATGAGGAATCCGAGGACGACTTTGAGGAGATGAACCTCTCCCTCCTCTCGGCTCGTAATTTCCCCCGGAAAGCCAGCCAGACCAGCATCTTCCTGCAGGAGTGGGACATCCCCTTCGAGCAGCTGGAGATCGGCGAGCTGATCGGCAAGGGCCGCTTCGGGCAGGTGTTCCACGGCCGTTGGCACGGTGAGGTGGCCCTCCGCCTCATCGACATCGAGCGGGACAACGAGGACCAGCTGAAGGCCTTCAAGCGGGAAGTCATGGCTTACAGGCAGACACGGCACGAGAACGTGGTGCTGTTTATGGGGGCCTGCATGAGCCCTCCCCACCTCGCCATCATCACCAGGTAAGGAGCCCGCTTGGAGACCACCAAGCCTTCGGACTTTCCCCCCATGCACAAACCCTTAACCAGTCAGTTCACCTGCAAGTGGGTCTTACTTCCCTGGCTGATAATAATTCACCAGAATCCCCTAAACCAGGTCATTGCAGAGGGATGAATGGACTGCATCCGTCTCACCACGGACACCAGTTATGGAGTTGACTCTTAAGGAGAAGAGGTTCAACTTTCTTAGGAACTGGTTCACCAGGACACATAGGTCACATTTATGGAAAGCTGAGGTTAGCCTTAAACATGGCTTAAGTTCAGCTTGTTGTCAGGTTTCCAAGTGATGGAAGCCATTTGAAGAAGAAATGTGCAAAGTCCATCTTCGGGGAAAAAAATTCAAAGGAATAGAATAGAATAGAATGGAGCAAAATAAGGAATAGAATAGAATAGAATATATGGAATGGAGTGGAGTGGAATGGAATGGAATAGAATGCAAAGGAACAGAATAGAATAGAATAGAATGAGGAGGAGGAGGAGGAGGAAGGAGAGGAGAGTAGGAATAGGAATAGGAATAGGAATAGAATAGAATAGAATAGAATATATGGAATGGAGTGGAGTGGAGTGGAATGGAATAGAATGCAAAGGAACAGAACAGAATATAATAGAATGAGGAGGAGGAGGAAGGAGAGTAGAGTAGAATAGGAATGGAATGGAATAGAATAGAATAGAATGAGGAGGAGGAGGAGGAGGAAGGAGAGGAGAGTAGGAATAGGAATAGGAATAGGAATAGAATAGAATAGAATATATGGAATGGAGTGGAGTGGAGTGGAATGGAATAGAATGCAAAGGAACAGAACAGAATATAATAGAATGAGGAGGAGGAGGAAGGAGAGTAGAGTAGAATAGGAATGGAATGGAATAGAATAGAATAGAATGAGGAGGAGGAGGAAGAGGAGGAGGAGGAATAGAATAGAATAGAATGTATGGAGTGGAGTGGAGTGGAATGGAATGGAATGGAATAGAATGCAAGGAACAGAACAGAATAGAATAGAATGAAGAGGAGGAGGAAAGAGAGTAAAGTAGGAATAGAAATATGAATAGAATAGAATAGAATAGAATAGAATAGAATAGAATAGAATAGACTGGATACTAGACTAGATTAGAACTAGACTAGAATATATGGAATGGAGTGGAATGGAATAGAATGCAAAGGAACAAAACAGAAAAGAATAGAATGAGAAGGAAGGAGAGTAGAGTGGAATAGAATAGAATAGAACAGAATAGAACAAGCACTTAGACTTATATACCGCTTCACGGTGCTTTTATACCCCTCTCTAAAGGGTTCACAAAGTCAGCCTCTTTTCCCCAGCAATCTGGGTCCTCTTTTTACCCACCTCGGCAGGATGAAAGGCTGAGTCCACCTCGATCCGGTGAGAACCGAACTGCCAAACTGCTGGCCGTTTTTAAGCCGAGGTCACAGTGACCAGCATCAGGGGAGGGGAGGAGGGAAGCAGGCCATTCCCGTGGATACCATCAGCCTTCACTGCCATCCTTTCCCAGAGAAAAGCCCTTCTATGTAAACCTTGCCGTGCCCTTGCTGCCCAGCTGTCAAAGAAGAAAAATGGGCAAAGCAGTCTTTTAAAGGAATCCACGAGGGGGTGGCAGCTTATTCTGCTTTTCAGCTAAGTGGCCTCTTTGCACAGGTGTGGAAGATGCTTCTTCTTCCAAACTCTCTGCATCGTGTCCGCGTTTGACACCTTGCAGGAGTTGGCAGCATTCCCGGCTCTGAGCTCCTTTGGTTCCTAGCCTTTTTTTTTCCCTAAGGTCAACGCCAGTCATTATCCGACTGGCCCCAGAAGAACCTGGTGGATGATTATGGAGTGTTTTCTCATCTTCAGCCGGGAGTTTATCGCTGGCTTTGGGGCTTCCCGGCACTGACTTCTGTTCGTTTCATTTAAAATGCAAAGCAGCATCTTTCCCATCGGGCCTAACCACTGGCTGGGCGGTCTGATGTGCAAAGAATTGTTTATTTCAGATGCTCTGTTGGTGGAAAACACCCGAGCATTTAAAGGTCTCCGTTTAGTTTTCTTACTTTCCTGGAAGGCCACTGAAAGAATTGAGGTTTTTTTTCCCCAGTACGTTTTTGAGTTAGCACCAATTCAGCCACTTCATGCAAGGACAAACTGAAGCAGATCTTAATCAAAGTAGCAAAACTGCTATTGTTATGAGTTGCGAAGTTGTGTCTGACCCATCATGGCCCCATGGACAACATTCCTCCAGGCCTTCCTGTCCTCTACCATCCTCTGGAGTCCATTTAAGCTCCATCCAGCCACCTCTGCACCTTACAGCAGAATAAAATGGAATGGAATGGAATAGAACAGAACAGAATAGAATAGAATTAGAACAGAATAGAATAGAATTAGAGCAGAATAGAAGAATAGAATAGAATTAGAGCAGAATAGAAGAATAGAATTAGAGCAGAATAGAATAGAATAGAATTAGAGCAGAATAGAAGAAGAGAATAGAATAGAATTAGAGCAGAATAGAATAGAACAGAATAGAATAGAATTAGAGCAGAATAGAAGAAGAGAATAGAATAGAATTAGAGCAGAATAGAATAGAATTAGAGCAGATTAGTATAGAATAGAATAGAATGCAGAACGGAATGGAACAGAATGGAATTAGAATAGAACAGAATAGAACAGAAAAATAGGTTGGCCCCCTATTAAATAGCTTTAGAGAATAGGTTGACCCCCTTCTTAACAGAATAACAGAGTTGGAAGGGACCTTGGAGGTCTTCTAGTTCAACCTCCTGCTCAGGCAAGAAGGCCTATACCATTTCAGACAAATGGCTATCCAGTCTCTTCTTGAAAACCTCCAGTGATGGAGAACCCAAAACTTCTGGAGGCAAGCAGTTCCACTGGTTAATTGTTCTCACAGCCAGGAAATTCCTCCGTAGTTCTAAGTTGCTTCTCTCCTTGATTAGTTTCCACCCATTGCTTCTTGTCCTGCCCTCAGGTGCTTTGGAGAATAGCTTGACTCTCTCTTCTTTGTGGCAGCCCCCGAGATATTGGAAGGCTGCTATCATGTCTCCCCTAGTCCTTCTAGGAAACGAAACTCACAGTAGACACAATGCACTGCAGTAGGGAGGCAGGATGTAGTTCTAGCAAAACACATGGGCTGAATTTTTGTTTTTTAAGGCTTCGGCATTAGCAGAAATGCATCATCCTTTTTATCATTTTTTTTTTTAAAGTAGGATTGTCAGGCTGTGGCAAATACGTAAACGCTAGTCGTAAAAGTCTTCCCCTATGAGCTTTGCTCAACAAATGTCCTTCGCATCGAAATGATTTTTCAGATGGGAAAACAAGGGCCGCTTCCTATTTCACAGGCCTTGTTAAACATCGCTCGCCTTGATGCGACGCTTTCCCCAAGGTGATGGGGTAGGAAACTCTGGGGTGGGTGGGTGTGTGGGAAATTCAGCAGAATGGCTTGCCTGGCTTCAATCTCCAGGGATTCGGAGCATGGATGCGTGACATTCCTCCTAATTAGTTTTCTGCTAGGACAGATGCGATCCCAAGCCTGGCTCAGCACTCCGAAGGCTGCCGGAGACACCGGCAGGAAACTGCCAGCAGTTCTGATCCTGCCTTTCCTCCTGCTCCTTGCCTTGGCAGCTATTTCACATGGCAGGGGGTTTTTTTTTGGTGTGTGTGTGGGGGGTGCATGTCAGCAGACAAAGTGCACCCCTTTTGCTTTGAATTCAGATGGTCCTAGAACTCAGCATTGTTGAAAAGCTGAAGGAAAGATGGTGCATCAGGGTTCCAAACAGCATTCAAAATTAAATCAGAATCCAAGGCAAAGTATTGCTCAAAGTTCCGATTTGTTAAGAGAGACACGTTGGCACATCTGGGAAAACCCAAATCTGAAAGCTTCCCGGTTTCCCCCACCCAGTTGAAAGTTCAAGATCCTGCCTCCCATACCCACAAGTCCATCCCATGGTCCAATCTCCCACTGCCACGCTGGCAGCTTCCACCCATCCAGTTCTGGTCAGGTGCAGAGGTGCAAAGACAAAGGATGACCTTGGCTTTCTAGAAAGAATGCTGTTATGGCTACATAGCATCTAACTCCATAATAATCCCCCCTCCCATTTTCCCACGATAGAAAAGGCATAGTAGAATAATAGAAAGTGTGGCAGGCCAAAGACCCAAAAGAAAAGATGGCCACAGACCTGACATGAAGAGCAAGAAGAAGGGAGTGGACAAAGGCATAGGACCTAGATTAGCTAAGATGGTGTTTCTTAGCTAATGGGATCCTTGGTGTTCTCTGAGCTTGGTGGTTTTCTTGCAGATGTTTCAGTACTCAACTAGATAACATAATCAGTGTTTCCTAGTTGGGTAATGAAACTCTCCAAGGAATGAAACTCCGCAATGAAACTCTGCAAGGAAGCCACCAAGCTCAGAGAGCACCAAGGACACTAAATTTAATCCCAAACTACAAATATTCTCTTCTAACAGTGTTTATTAAGTTTGGCAACTTTAGGAACCATGGACTTCAACTCCCAGAATTCCCCAGCCAGCCAAGAAATGTTGCTGAACTCAGGCTTCCCTGAAGTCTCCCGAGGGCAAAAAACGGCCCTACGACCAAACCGGAAGTCCGTTCCCAAACTTCTGGTTTGCTTGTAGGGCTTGTTTTTGGCACTCCGGAGGGGGGCAGGGAAGGCTGTTTGCCTGCCCCAGGCTCCTAGAAAGCCTCTGGATCCTGGGGAGGGCAAAAAATGCATGCCAAAAGCGGGGTGGTGGTGTGCTGGTTGTGTGCGCATGCGCAGGGGAAATCACACACATGGGCACTGGTGTCATGCACATAGCATTATGGGTGTGGCATGCCCACACACGACCCTCCCCCCTTGGCACGCTAGCCAAAAGAGGTTAGGCATCACTGGTATAGGGCTTCCTGCCTGAGCAGGAGGTTGAACTAGAAGACCTTTAAGGTCCCTTCCAACTATTATTCGGTTAAGAGGTGGTCAACCTATTCTCCAAAGCACGTGTAGGCAGGACAAGAAGCAATGGGTGGAAACTAATCAAGGGGAGAACCAACCTAGAACCAAGTAGGAATTTCCTGACAGTGAGAACAATTAATCCACAACTTGCCTCCAGAAGTTGTGAGTGCTCCGTTATTGGAAATCTTCAAAAATAGACAGCCACTTGACCAACGATGGTATACGGTTTCCTGATTTGGGCAGGGGGTTGGAATAGAAGATCTCCAGGGTCCCTTCCAACTCTGCTATTCTGTTTAAAGGGAACATCCCAGTGGTGGGTTTCAAAAACTGTTTGAACCTACTCTGTGGGTGTGACCTCCTTTGTGGGAGTGGCTTGCCGCACATGTGACCGGATGGGAGTGGCTTGCCGCCCATGTGACCGGATATGAAGATGCCGACAACACTTGTCAGAACCACCTTAAATTACCTCTCACACAGCACTGGCATGCATAAGAATATGATGCAAACTTGTTTTTTAAAAGGCATCTTTGGTTTGCGTTAAAACAACTTCAACACACGCAATGTTCTGATTGCACCACAAATGCAGTAGTCATCCTTACCTTTCACAGAGGCACTGAGTTTTATAAATAGGAGCATGATAGTGTAGAATAATCATATCCAAGGACCAGTGGTGGGTTTCAAAAAAATTTGGAACCTCTTCTGTAGGTGTGGCCTGCTTTCCGGGTCCACTGGTGGAACTTCTTGTAACCGGTTCGGTAGATTTGACGAACCGGTTCTACCGAATAGGTGGGAACTGGTAGGAACCCACCTCTAGAACATCTCCACACTTTCCAATCGTTGCCAGCTCTGAACCCCAAATGTGTAAATAACCTTCCCCCGTCCTGCTAAGTCGTGCTGATTAAACAATCATAAAAGGAAACATGTTTCAATGTGGAGCTCCTTGATGAAACATGATCAAACATGATCATTTGCTAAACTGGCCCTCTGGCAGTGGTGGGAGCGGCTTTAAATCCTGTTTTTCAGGCTTTCCGTTGGATTCATATCATTAATGAGACTTCGCTTTGGAGAAAGAAAATTATTAGGCTCCAGCAGCTGGTCTCGGAAAGAGCGGCTTCATTAAGGAGTTGTTATTCCTGTACATCTTTACTAACTCACACTTAATTATGACTGTGCCAAAGAAATACCGAGAGCAAAAAACCGTTTTCTTCTAGGAAAGCTTTAAAAAAAAAATGTCGCTGGAGATGAAAGAGTTCTCTTCTATGTGCTTTCTACATTTTTAAAAAAGTTTTCCCTTCATGGCCAGGAAAGCATGTTTTAATGACATGGAAATGTCTTTTATTTGATGCCATGCATTCGCTTTTCACAAAGCAGACAACTTTTGCGGCAGTGGATCAGGGGAAAGTCCTGAGTCCTTTGGTGAAAATGTGTGGTGGAAAGTTCCTGAGATGGATGTCAGAATTGAAACCAACTCAGAACTGGCCGTTGCATGTTCTGGTACAATGAGAATGGCTTGAGGCCAATGTCCCTAGAGTAAGGCTTGTTGTTATGGCCTGCCAGCAGCCAGCGGAGCTGGCAGCAGATTCGGAGAGAATGGAGGTTGGGGAGGAACATGGGTCAGTCCTGGAGTCTGGGGAAGGCTCTGACGAGGGCTCTGCGTCGGAGGCAGAGGGGGGGCCAGAGCCATCTGACAGTTATCAGCTGCCTTCAGAGTCAGACTTCAGTGGGGCAGAAGAACAGCTGGAGCCTGTTCCCAGTGTGTGCATACACAGAGTTGCCAGACAAAGGGAACAGCTAAAGAACGGGTTAGCTTGGGAGTAAGGCCACAGGTGGACGATGAATGGCTCCTCCCAGAGGAAATAAAAGAGGAGCAAAAGGGAAGTGGAGTTTGCAGGAAACAATTAGTTGGTTTCATTGATTCGTGACTCTCCGAGACTCCTTGCCAAGTTCTGCAGATATTGGCCTGGCAGCTCTCCAAGCCAGATAAGGTCTGTGACCGTAAATCCTCCCTTGAAATACTTTTCTGGATGTGAATGAGCAGAATTCACAGTCAATTCATAAAAGTGGGGTTTTGTTGGGACAAGGAGTTTGCTTCAGGCTCTTGGGAAGCCTCGGTCAGAATACTTGATTCCTTGGGCGGGGAGGGGGGAACCCTCAAATGTTTGTTCACAAGGAAGCAAACTTTGAAGTTTCCGTCAAATGAAGCAAACTTTAAAATTTAGCAAAGCTTTAATTGAGGCAACTCTTTCAGCTGTATTATAGGCTTCACTAGCTTACATAAGGCTTTAGTTAGTAGTAACTCCATGTTGAAACAATATCAGGTGCTGTAGCTCAGTGTTTCTCAACCTTGGCAACTTGAAGATGCCCGGACTTCAACTCCCAGAATTCCCCAGCCAGCGAATGCTGGCTGGGGAATTCTGGGAGTTGAAGTCCAGACATCTTCAAGTTGCCAAGGTTGAGAAACACTGCTGTAGCTAACCCCAAGAGGGAAAAAGATCAGCTAACTCATTAGGCGCTGTCCAAGGTACTATTTCTACCTTCTCTTCGATGGTTTTTTGAGTTGGCTTTGATTATCTTATCAAGATATTAACTGCTTAGTCTTGATTTTGTCACCGTTCAGCCTTGACTGGACTTTAATATCCTTGACTGGGTCTTTTGGGGACATTAGTACCAGCTTATTCTGCAAATTTCAATTGCCCACTCTGGCTGTTTGTTTCACTTCCAGAGATCTAATGGAACGTATGAAAGCAATATTCTTTCTAACGGGGTTTACCAAAAAGAAGCAATTTAGTTAAATTAGAATTTTCTGCACTGCTATGCAATGAATTCCTGCCCTATTATCTCCTTTGTTCTCGGTGTCACCAGACATTTGAAAGGAAATGACTTTGGAAGTGATCCTTAGCTTTGCTTGGAAGCTGAACAAATACCTCTCCTCTTTTTTTTCTTTTTTTTTGCAATTCCTTGCGTACCGATTCTGCTGAGGCCGTGCTGGAAACCTTTGCCCTGTTTTTTTTTCACCTCTATCCAGAAGTTTTAGGCTGAATTACCTCCATTTCTCTGGCCCTCTCCCGCTTAGCTCTTCCTTTCTTACATGTTCTCCCACGTTCTCCCTTTCATAGCGTTTGAAGTAATGAAGCCCATAGATCATATAATAAATAGCTATTGACTTCCTTCCGTGGTCAAATCACAATTGATCGACCTGTGGGAATACTGCTTTCCTCAGTCGATACGAAGCCCATAAAGGAGAATAAATCTTGATGGGGACTGACAAGGGAGCGGGAAAAAGTCAATACACTTATTAACACGTACATTAAAGGAGCCCGTATCTCCCTCTGGAGAGGTGTCATCTTATTTTGACAGCTGGCAAGGCAATGCGTGAAGAGGGGAGAGAAGGAAAAGAAAGCGATTATCCTAGAGAGGCCCCCAGATTTCATTCCTCCTGCATCTAAGCATTTTCAGGAAATTGGTGCTATATCCCATGTCCAGAAACAAAGGAAGTGGTAATAGCAATAGCACTTAGACTTATATAACACTTCACAGTGCTTTACAGCCCTCTCTAAGTGGTTTTCAGCGTCTTGCCCCCAACAATCTGGGTCCTCATTTTACCCACCTTGGAAGGATGGAAGGCTGAGTCAACCTTGAGCCGGTCAGGATCAAATTGCTGACAGTGAGCAAAATTAGCCTGCAATACTGCATTGTAACCACTGCACCATCAAGGAAAGAAGGAAGGAAGGAAGGAAGGAAGGAAGGAAGGAAGGAAGGAAGGAAGGAAGGAAGGAAGGAAGAAAGAGCAATAGTGATAGCACTTAGACTTATATACCGCTTCACAGTGCCTACCAGCCCTCTTGAAGTGGTTTACAGAATGGTGTTAGCTATTGATGACGTTAGCTAGTAGGGTACTGAAACATGCTGGTTGGGGATTTCTGGGAGTTGAAGTCCACACATCTTAACATTGTTGAGGTGGGTTGTTGAGTTCATTCATCTAAAGGTATCATGTCTACCTATAGTTGTATTCCATATCCATACCAGTGGTAGGTTTCAATTTATTTTACTACCGGTTCTCACGCGGAAGTGTCCAGGCAGGTGGGTGGAGCCTCCTGCCACTACCGGTTCACCCAATCTGGGGCAAACTGGCAGGAATCCCCCGCTGATCCATATGCCCTGTCTACCTCTCAATTAGAAGAATCTGCTTTTTCAAAATCTGATTCATAAATCACTGCCAATACCTGAAATAGCCTTGGAATCTGAAGACGCATCTCATAAGGCTTCCTCCCACAGATCAACCAATGGCCTGTGATTTTTGGCTAGTTCTCACCCTCAACCAAAGGGGTGTATTTCAGCAAGAGCCAGTGTATTTCAGCAAGAGCCAGTATCTTACTGGTGAATTCCTGTTCACTTAGAAGTATTTCACTCTACTGTCAAGTGCCAGAGAAATCAGGAGATGCAGGCAGTTCAAATGGGTATAAAGATGTAAGCTCTCTAGAAGAATCTGAACCACTAACAGTCAAGGGAAACGAGTGGGAGATAAGGAATTCATGGTGGGCTGGATTTAGACCTCTTGTAGGCACGAAGGGACTCATGACTGATGATGCGTTTGACCCCCTCCCTTGGGCTCAGCCCGATCATCTGCTACATCTACATTTCAGACCGTTTGAAATACCAGCAGTAAGATAGTACTTATAACTGGCTCTTGCTGAAATAACACTCCTTTGTTTGAGTCAAATACTTCTCAGTAAACAAAAATACATCAGGTATGGAAAAGCTCTATTTCTCTCTCTCTCTCTCTCTTTGTTATGGCTCACACAAAGTCGGGTGGGCTTGTTAGCTTGATTCATTTTCCCCGCTGCCTCCACCTTGTGTAAATAGACGGCATAATTCTTCCCCCCCCCACCCTCACCGACCCCAGCCAAACAAGCAATTTGGGATTCTGCTCGCTTGGCTGAACATTCCTCAAACTGATTGCGGTACCTTAAGAAGAGTAGGGAGGTTGGGAAAGGCATAAGTGGACAGCAACGCTACAAAACAACCATTCTCTCTCTTGCTCTCCTTCCCTCCTCACCGCATATATTAAACGGCTGTTGACACAGTGGTGAACTCCTTACTTTTTCTAGTATCAGAGCTGTTAAAAGCGATGGGACTTGCTTTGCAGCTTCATGTTTCAACGACTATGTTGGAGTTCATGGCGTGCATACATAGGTATGAGTTTTTGCATGAGTTGGAAAACGGGGAGGAAACTCAGGCTTAAATTTGGGATCAGAAGAAAGAGGGCAGGTGGTCCTAAATTTAAACCAGTTTCCCCACCCTCTTCCATGAGCCTCTTGTTGAAGACAAGATGGCAGATTTTCTGTAAGAAGGCGATAGTCTAGTTAAGACTTCCTTGCCTACAGCAAGTGGTCACCAAACATGGCAACGTTAAGACTTGTGGACTTCAACTCCCAGAATTCCTCAGCCAGTCTCAAAACTTGGCAACTTTAAGACTTGTGGACTTCAACTTCCAGAATTCCTCAGCCAGTCTCCAAACATGGCAACTTTAAGACTTGTGGACTTCAACTCCCAGAATTCCTCAGCCAGTCTCCAAACATGGCAACTTTAAGACTTGTGGATTTCAACTCCCAGAATTCCTCAGCTTGTCTCCACACTTTTCAACTTTAAGACTTGTGGACTTCAACTCCCAGAATTCCTGGGATTGGAGATCCCTGTCCTAGAACCACAGAATAAGCATCTTCAAGTTCTTTGTAAGTACAGGTAGTCCTCTATTTATGACCAGTTGCTTAGCAATCCTTCAAAGTTACAATGGCCCCTCCCCCCCCAAAAGCATCTGCATTCTTCCCTGGGTCAATTTTACTTCCAGTTTCCAAAAAGAAAGAAAGAAAAGCTCCAGTCCATAGCGAACAATGGGTTCACTTCATAATTTTTTTAAAATTTATTCATTTGTTAGTTTTGTCATGCATGTATAAGATAATAGATATAAGCGCATACAAGATTATGAATACATGAAATAGATATGAATAAATGGGCTTGTTAGGACCGGGATGGTAGGCACATTTGTGCACTTATGCATGCCCCTTAAGAAAGCGGTGAGGTCAACAATAGACAGTCCAAGGTTAAAGTTTTGGGGGTTTGGGGAAGAAACCACAGAATCAAGTAGAACATTCCAGGCGTTGACCACTCTGTTGCTGAAGTCGTATTTTCTGCAATCGAGTTTGGAGCGGTTGACCTTGAGTTTGTATCGATTATGTGCTTGTGTATTGAAGCTGAAGTAGTCATTGACAGGTAGGATGTTGTAGCAAATAATTTTATGTACTATGCTTAGATCAGACCAAAGGTAGCATAGTTCTAGGTTGTCCAAGCCCAACATTTTGGGGTTTTTTTAGCAGATTTTTAAATTATTTTTTCCCTTCTACAACACATTACAGTCATTACATCAACATTGTTATGTCATCATACCTGTACATGTATATAATATTTCACTTCTATATTTACACACTTTATACACAGTTCTATATATATTTATATATATTGTTTTTTGGCTTAATTCATTTTATTCCTGTTTTGCACCCATTTGTACCAATTGTTCCAAATTTCATAATATTCCGACTTCTTTATCTTTTAATTTCAGTGTTAATTTGTCCATCTCTGCACAATCCAAGGTTTTTTTTTTTAATCACTAATTCGTCCGAGGGGGTATTATTTTGTTTCCAGCATTGGGCAAATGCTATTCTAGCTGTAGTTAGCAGATGTGTTAATATGTACTTAATTTTCTTTGTATATTTCCCTTTGATTATTCCCAGTAGAAAGATTTCGGGTTTGTATTTTATCTGTTCTCCTGTAATTTCTTGCACCCATTTCCAAATTTTTGTCCAATATTTTTCTGTTTCCGGGCAGGTCCAACATATGTGCTAATAGCCCAACATTTTGAGCCAGGTGGCATAAGAGGTTGTATTGTGGGCAGGGGAGTCGAAGATTCTTCTTGTGAAATACCTCTGGACTCCATCAATTGTATTAAGTCCAAAATTTCAAATCTGGTGGCATACGGTATTCTGTTACGAGCAGAGGAGTGTAGGACTGGCCTCATGAAATTGTGGCGTTGCGGCTTAACAACACCGCATTTGATTTATGACTTTTGCACACAAAAAAGGGTCATCAAATCAGGCCAGTTACATGATGACTTGCTTTATAACCATCACAACTTACAACCATAATTGCAAGGCTCATTTACAGTCATTAGTTGAGGACTACCTGTAACCGTGTTGTTTGACACTGTGAAAATCGGTGAACATCAACGTTTCATTTTCAACTATCCATCAGGGGTCCATAGGGAGTCAAGTCCTGGGCAAGATTTGACCCGGTACGAGTCAGTTGCCGCTGTAAGAGCATCTGCAAGGCTACCATAGCATGAATTTCCCATCATCACCTTGGCTGTTTACAGCGGTCTTTTAGTTAGGTAAACATCTTGCATTCTCGCCTTCGAAATCTAGCATGGATACCCAGGAATCCAAGGGGGAAACCAAATTAGGCACGCCGTGTTTCAGAGACCGGCAAAGCGAGGGGAAAACAGAACTGCTTTCACATTCCTCGTACGGGAAGGATTAGCCTTTTGACAAAGGCAGGTGCTCCTTTAATTGGCCGATTTAATGGGGCCGAGACCTTGTTTGAGGTGCTCAACTCACACGGCGAGTTCAGGCGAGTTGCCAGGTTCTCTCTCTCTCTTAACATTTGCAAATTTGTTTGTTTTTTTCCCCCTGAGCGGTGAAGAGGTGCCTGTATAAATGGTTTGGATTCTGAAGGGCCTCCTCCTTCTCCTCCGAGGCGGTGTGTATATCAAAAGGCATTTGCGTTTCTTTCACTGGCAAAAAAAAAAATACGGCTCTTAACCACGTCGGTTGAAAGCGCGTCAGGTCGATAGCACCTTTGGAGAGGGGGAATAAAAGAAAACCCAGCAATTTTCAGCAAGGGAGCGCGGAAACATTACCGCGATCCTTGACTCATTGAGGTCTTTTCTTTGATAACTCGCCGAGCGTGAAGGAAGTTTTCAAAAGGAAACAACCCACCAAACAGAAACCTGTGAAAAGATCAGGCAGGTGGCTTCTTAATAGGCCCAGGTGTTGCAAGGTAGCAGAGGCACAAAATCTTGAGTACTTACATATGAAAGACTCCCACGTCTTCATCAGAGAGGCTCTGCGTCTCTCCAATATTTGCTTTTCTTCCTCGTCTGACTGATGAAGACTACTTGGAAAGGTGCTTCAGAAAGATCTGTGCCTCTCTCTCTCTCTTTTTCCTCTTAGGCAAACTTTTTGCTCCTCCCTCTCCTCCCTAAAAACTACCTTCTTCTACATTGAATTTGTACTGAACTTACTTGGGGATGCAACTGTTGTTTGGTAATAAAGGCTATTGCCCCAGGATCGAGCCCTTGAAAAGATACCCAAAGGCGCTATTTAAAAAGGCAAATGGCTGTGTTTCTCTTCTTGAAGATGTTTTGCTTCTCATCCAAGAAGAATAGAATAGAAATAGGAAAGAATAGAATGGAGTGGAATGGAATAGGATAGAGTAGAATAGAGTAGAATAGATTAATGAATAGAATAGAACAGATTAATGGAATAGAATAATAGAATAGAATGGAATGGAATAGGATAGAGTAGAATAAACTAGAATAGATTAAGGAATAGAATAGAACAGATTAAGGAATAGAATAGAACAGATTAAGGAATAGAACTGATTAAGGAATAGAAGAATAGAATAGGATAGGATAGGATAGGATAGAATAGAATAGAATAAAATAGACTAGAATTCTTATTGGCCAAGTGTGATTGGACACACAAGGAATTTGTCTTTGGTGCAGATGCTCTCAGTGTACATAAAAAAAAGCCAAATACATTCATCACGAATCATAACATACAACACTTAATGATACTCATAGTATACGAATAAGCAACCAAATCATATTAGGAAACAATCAATACAAATTGTAAAGATACAAGCAACAAAGTTACAGTCATGCAGCCATAAGTGGGAGGAGATGGGGGATAGAAATGATGAGAAGACTAATAGTAATAGTAATGCAGCCTTAGTCAATAGTTTGACAGTGCTGAGGGAATTAATGACTAAACCGTACGGAACGCTGTTCCCTTCCCACCAAAGGTGGTCCCTATTTTTCTACTTGCATTTTTACGTGCTTATGAACTGCTAGGTTGGCAGAAGCTGGGGCAAGTCACGGGAGCTCACTCCATTATGCAGTGCTAGGGATTCGCACTGCCGAACTGCTGACCTTTCTGATCAACAAGCTCAAACGTCTTAGCCGCTGAGCCACGCGTCCCTCACTTACTTTCCCTCCTGGTTCGCAAATGTGAGCGTGCATGTGCTTTGATTGTGCGTGCGGCTTGCACGCATATGCACGGCTTGAAAACGTGCCTAAATAGAACGGCATAGAGCCGGGGCGGGTGAGCAGGCCCACCAACGATTTCCATTACCGATTCAGCTGAACCAGTCCGAACCAGCTGAATGCCACTTCTGGAAGAAGATGTTGAGTGCCGAATTATATTTTTAAAAAATCTGAGTGTCCGACCCTTGTGTAGCTTCCCAAATTTCTCTTGTCGAATTAGGGTTGACACCTGCTGTTTTTCAACAGGTGCCTCCCTCGTCTTTACCAATAGACTTCTCCATGCTTGGAAGAACTCTTCCTTTCCAATTTAATCAGTAGAGGCCACCGAGAGGCTTGTTCAATTTGCCTTTTTTTGAGCAACACTTCAGACCAGATTTGCAGGTGTCACCTTAAATGACAGCGTAGTTGATCCTTCAAGACAAAACCAAAGTGGGGAAAAAAGAAAAGAACTTGGGAGATCAAAGCTGACATCCATCCATGCCTACTGGGGGGGGGGGAGAAGGAGCAGGTGCACTTTGTTGGCCTTTGTTCAGCCTTATCTTTGAAGAACATCTAAAGTGAACTTGAGAGCCATTCATACGTGTTCCTTGACTATTATTTCAGGAACTGGAGAGTTTTGCTTGGTCTTGTAAACATGCACACGGATTAATGTGTGTGTCAGACTCTTGCCAGGTTCCCCCAGTTTTATACATGGTTGAATCATTATGGAAACTTTTGTAATTTAGGGGAAAGATCCCACCTTCTTTTTAACATAGAATGGGATAGAATAAGAGAGTTGGAAGGGAACTTGGAGGTCTTCTAGTCCAACCCCCTGCCTAGGCAGGAAACCCTACACCACTTCAGACAAATGGTTGTCCAACATCTTCTTAAAAACTGCCAGTGTTGGAGCATTCACATCTTCTGGAGGCAAGTTGTTCCACTGATTCCAAATATAAAATGTTAAGCTCAGATAGATTTAGAAAAGACTTTGTTGTTGTTGTTGTCCGACCCATCACGAACCCATGGACAACGTTCCTCCAGGCCTTCCTGTCCTCTACCATCCCCAGGAGTCCATTGAAGCTCACGCTGACTGCTTCAGTGACTCCATCCAGCCACCTCCTTCTCTGCCGTTCCCTTCTTCTTTTGCCCTCCATCGTTTCCAGCATGAGGCTCTTCTCCAGTGAGCCCTTCCTTCTCATTAGGTGGCCCAAGTCTTTGAGTTTCCTCTTAAGGATCTGACCTTAGCAGTCAGGGCTGATCTCCTCTAGGACTGACCGGTTGGATGGCCTTGCAGTCCAAGGGGCTCAATGCAGGAGTCTTCTCCAGCACCAGACTTCAAAGGTCTGTTTTTTTTAATAGTGGCGTCTAAATTTGGGAAGCGTTATTTTAAAAGAGTTCCTCTGGAAATGAAGTGATAGGTGTGTTAGGCAGAAAGCTAATTTTTCTTTTATTTATTAATTCATTTTTATGCCACCCTTCTCACAGAGACTGTATTTTGTTACTTGCCCCTAGTTGCTTTCCGTGTTTGGTAGACAATTTTTCTGCCATAGAGAGAAAAGCACTTGGGGATCCCAGAGAGTTTAATTTTGTGGAAATTAAAATATTTGTGTGTGTGTGTGTGTGTGCCACATTTGTGCTGATAAATAAATAAAGGGAGATTGCAACACAAATGTAACAAGGCAACATAAACAAATGGCTTTCTGCCTGGATGGCTCCCAGAGTGAGCCGATAGACAGAAAAGAGAAGCAGTATGCTCTCTCCCATATTTGGGCATACCCTGGGTTGTGACAATATGTGTGTGTGTTTGTGTGTGTGTGTGTGTGTGTAGAGAGAGAGGGAGGGAGGGAGGGAGAGAGAGAGAGAGAGAGAGAGAGAGAGAGAGAGATGGCTATAGATATAGGTATAGGTATAGGTATAGATATATATTTCCCCCTTATACATTTAATAAAAAAACTTCAATAGATAATGAACAGTATCAGCTCCCTTGGCTAACTAAAGGCCCAGGAAAAAGATCAGCATCCTTTAAGCAATCCTTATCTCTGTCCAGTCCTTAGAAATTGTATTTTGTGTATATGTGTGTGCATGTGGTTTGTTTGCTTTCAGAATGAGAATATTAGAGTCAGCAAACTGTCTGTTTTGTGTACTTGTAACTTCACTCAGAGAATGTGGTGGAATGTAGCCTGGATTCCCAAGAGGGCAAAGAGACAGCAAAGCTTTGAATGTTTGGTAGGCAGGAAGAAGATTAAAACGGCTCCTCCCTAGCAATTCCCAGAATATATTTGTAGTTATGCAGATAGGCACCGTATTTTTCGGAGTATAAGACGCTCCGAAGTATAACACGCACCTAGATTTTGGGGAGGAAAACGAGGGGAAAATATCTGCCTCTGCCTCCCAGCAATTTGCCTCCTTGCAACAAACAGTACAGACAATATACACAGTGTTATATTTCAGACTATACTTGGACAGATGCTGTTAAAATTGATGTGCCTTCTGGAAGTATAGTTATTCTCTGCTATTTAAAAGAATAGCACTTTTTAAAACAATAGCACTGGGCCTCTTCAGATCAAGCATTTATTTTAAAAAGCTTCTTCATTTTGTTAAATTGTCTAGAATAATAATAAAGCAGTCTTTAAAAAATAAGTCTAATAATTTGAACATTCTATAGGCATTTATAGTGGTTGACTTATCTCCTTGCAACAAACAGTCTGATTAGCACAAGAAAAAAAAATCTGCCTCTGCCTCCCAGCAATTTGCCTCCGGGAGCAAACAGTGAGTTTCACTTTCAATTTCTCTCGATCATCAGCTGTTTCAGGCTGCAGGGATTGTTATAGTCTATTGAAGCCTCTGCAAGCCCCCGTTTGTTTCAAAGAGGTAAATTGCTGGGAGGCAGAAGCCAAATGGTTGGGGCCGGTAGGGCTACATTCAGTGTATAAGATGCACCCAAATTTTCACCCTCTTTTGTGGGTGGGAAAGGTGCATCTTATACTCTGAAAGATACGGTACTTTAGTCTGGCAAGATCCCGACTCTAGATGAAGAGCAATAGAGGAAACTGTTCTTAAGTAACTCTGTGCGTTGTTCTTGATTTTTGAGGCCTGACCGAGGGTGCCTTCTTTGGGGAATGCTATTCAAAATGTCTGTCATTCACAGTTTTCAAATACATGAAGGGGGGAAAGGATACCTCTTCCGACACTGTGAAAACGATTTCCTGTCCATTCTTGGCCCCTCCCAGCTTCTTCCACCTGTGACAGCTACCACTCTCTGGTGCAGGCATAACTGTTTATACACCAGGAAATGATAGCAGGGCTTAGTGTCAGGCCCAAAAACCAAGAAGGAAACATAGTGAATCTTCCAAACCGAGGTCTTTATTATATCACAGCTGTAGACGGAATCTTGCCAAACTGAAGCACATTACTATCTGTGCCTACCATATAATTTGAGGGACTATTAGGGAGGGGCTGTCTTCATCCTCTTCCTCTCACAGGTCACATGTAGACCGAGCCACCTTTTACTCCTCTGGGATGCACCCACTGGTCATCCAGCCTGCTCCATTCCATCACATCTAGGAAGGCTCAGTGTTCTGATCTAGGCTTTCCCAAAAAGCACGAAGCGGATTCCTGGTCTTGACAAAAACCCTTTTATTAAACGGATGTGAAATTCCTCTCATTCACATTCAGCCAAGGCCAGGCAAACAGTCTTTCAAAGGTGGATTTATGAGCACAGACCTTATCTATCTTGGAGAGCTGCCATGTCAATATTTTCCAAATGAGCTGCTGTGCAAGGAAAGACTTGGCACAGAGTCTCTGAGATCCACGGACAGATCTTCACACTCCTGAAACGAGCGGATGAATGGACGAATGAATTGTTTCCTGCAAAAGCCCCTTCCCCTTTCACTCCTCTTTTATTTCCTATGAGAGGAGGCCATTCACTGTCCAACTGTGGCTTTACTCCCAAGCCGATCCTGATTTCTGAGCTGTTATTTTTTTCTGGCAGCTCTGCGCATGCGCATACTGGGAACAGGCTCCAGCTGTTCCTCTGCCTCACTGCTGTTTAGCTCCAAAGGCAGCTGAGAACTGCCAGGCGGCACCCAGAGCCCTCGTCCGAGCCTTCCCCAGCCTCCAGGACTGGCCCATGTCCCTCTCCAACCTCCTCACTGTCCGACTCTGCTGCCAGCTCTGCTGGCTGCTGGTGAGCCACAACAGCCAGGTTCTTCTAAATATATGCTCTTTTCTCAGCACGTGGTAGCTACCTCCTTGGTAGCAACAGTGGCCACAGGGTTTAGCTGCTGCTTGACTGTTCTGCTTGACCCTGGCACCCCTTTCCCCAACGCAACTAATACACCCATGGAGAAGTGCGCTCTTTCAGTTTTGCCTGTTTGCCTTGATGTACCTTATACATTAGACCACCTGCATGAACTCCCTCGGGAGACGCTGAGCAGTCCATACCATCTCCAGTTCTTCCTCATTAAATCCCTACCCCACCTTCCAGCGTTTTTTGAATTTCCGCCACAGCAGGTCCTGCTAAGGCTTCATTGACTGCTTGATTTGCAGAATTGTTCAGAGCGGGATGTGACGGCCACACAGGTCGCCCGTCCGCAATGGTCCAACTACCCCATTGTGGTGGAGATGAGGTGTGACGAGAAGCACAAAAGAGACAGTGGGTGGGCTGGAAAGTTTGCTTGCCCCATTGGAGCCGAGCTCCTGCCAGACATCACTAACACTTGTTAGAAAGACAGAAACATTAGAAAAGTCATAAGGAAAACTCCGAGTCATTTCTCTTCCTTCCCCCATTTGGAAAACGAAATAGATATTATTCTGGAAAGCATCTTGGTCTGTATTATGTACCAGGTCAAAAATGGGAGCTGATGTCTACTATTCAATAATATAAGAAGTTCATAGTGGCAGAGGTGGGATTCAGCCGGTTCGGAACAGTTCGGGCCAACGAAATGTTAATTTTAATCTGGTTCGCCAAACTGGTAGTTACAAAGACCGGCTCACTCCACCCACCCCTCCCCTCCCAGGAGTCTCCACGTGGCCCGTTTTGGATGCCAGGTAAGTGCAGGGCCCATTGGAGCCTCTGGGACGGCGAAAAAACGTCTACCGGAAGTACTGGAAATCTGGAAAAAGGTCCGTTTCCAGCCTCCGGAGGGCTTCTGGAGCCCGGGAAGGTCCGTTTCGCCCTCCTGGAGGCTTGAAGAAAGCTTCCGGAGCCGGGGAGGCAAAAACGACTTCCTGCTGGCTTCCCCATTAAGGGGAATGTTATATTATTCCGTCAGGAGTCGGGGGTCACATTCTCCACGTTAATTGATACGAATGGCCTTGGTACAAAAATTGTTGTCCTATATTACACCCAGTTAAAGATCACGACAATGATCTTTATTGGGTTATAGATTTCTGGACCAACTTTTCTCCCTATTTTTTTAAAAAAATATGACTGTTGAATGCGATACCGTTCAAGTATTCTGCAGGAGAGCATTACGTTTCACTTTTTTGTTTTCTTTTTCCCCATTGTTTTGTCAATTGTGGTACCTTGCTCAATAGTAGTAACTCTGAGAAGGATCTTGGAGTCCTAGTGGACAACCATTTAAAAAGGAGCCAGCCATTTGCAGCAGTGCCAAAAAGCCAACACAGTTCTAGGCTGCATCAACAGAGGGAGAGAATCAAGATCACGTGAAGTATTAATACCACTTTATAAGGCCTTGGTAAGGTCTTGGAATACGGTGTCCAGTTTTGGTCACCACAATGTAGAAAAGATGTTGAGACTCTAGAAAGAGTGCAGAGAAGAGCAACCAAGAGGATGAGGGGACTGGAGGCTAAAACATATGAAGAATGGTTGCAGGAACTGGGTATGTCTAGTTTAATGAAAAGAAGGACTAGGGGAGACAAGATAGCACCCTTCCAATATCTCAGGATCTGCCACAAAGAAGAGGGAGTCAAGCTATTCTGCAAAGCAGGGTAGAACAAGAAGCAATGGGTGGAAACTAATCAAGGAGAGAAGCAACTTAGAATTAAGGAGTAAATTCTACTGACAGTTAGAACAATTAATCAGTGGAACAGAAGTTGCCTCCAGAAGTTGTGAATGCTCCAACACTGGAAGTCTTTAAGAAGATGCTGGATATCCATTTGTCTGAAACGGTATAGGGTTTCCTTCCCAGGCAGGGGGTTAGACTAGAAGACCTCCAAGGTCCCTTCCAACTCAGCTATTGTATTGTATATTTCTTTGCCGCTGAGCAGTTTATCAGCCTTTTGACCTGGGCTGAAGCCTACTCAGATTCCTCAGTCTAATGAATCTGAAATAGAGTTTAAATCTGAAGGGTGTGGGATGGCGCCGTTGGCAGCGGAGGTGGGCGGTAGAAGGAAGCTGGGACGCCTATCCCTTCCGCCGACTCTCTTACCTCTCGCGGCAGAACCAGTTTAAATGCACACCTGCGATTCCCCCAAGCTGCTTTTTTTTGGGGGGGGAGGGTTTATTATCAGGTATTTAGCCTATGCTTCCTCCAGTTGCCCGTCAGGAGCGTAGGTGTGGGCATGGGAACCAGTGTGTATGTGTGTTTGTGTGTGTTTGTGCCTGCATGCTGGAGAAGGGGGTCTTTTCAATGGGGGAAGAAGTCGAGGCAGCATCCACCCACAGGCTCCATTACATGATTCAAATGTCAATACAGATTTTAATTGGTTTCAGGGTCCCCTCCTTTCTCCCCCTCCCCACCCCCCCTCCCCCTCCCCAGCACCAGCAGCTGCATTTGGTAATTAAGACTCCGCAAATAGATCTTCTCGGCAGCAGCAAAAGGAAGATGGGCAAATCTCGGCCGGCTGATGGTTTTATTTTATCTTTATTATTTTATTTTATTTTCCTCCCCGCCTTTTGTCAGCCTTGTCTTCGTGTGACAAGGCTCTCCTCCGTGATGCAGAGGCGAGTCACTAGTCCTCAGGAGGAGGCTCCCGTAAAAGTAGGCACGGGGGATACAGGCAGATCTCTAAACCTCCCAAATTGAATGGGAGGGTCCTCCCTGCGTAGAACGTTCTCTACAAGGCTCAAAGTGCTAGGAGTTGTTCTGATTGGAAATCCGCCTCTTTTCTTTTTTCTCTTCTTCTCTTTCTCTTCTTTCTTCCCCCCTCTCTTTCTCTCTGTCCCTCCCTCCTTTCCATCCATCCATCCCTTCTTTCTTTCTTTCCCACTCTTTCTATTTTTTTCCCTTTCTCAATTTTTCTATTTCTGTTTGGTTTGTCTATCTTTCTTTCTTTCTTTCCTTCCTTCCTTCCTTCCTTCTCTCTTTTTCTTTCTCTCTTTCTCTTTACTTCTCTATCTCTCTTTATTCTTTTCTTCCTTCCTTCCTTCTTTCTCTCTTTTTATTTCTCTCTCTTTACTTCTCTATCTCTCTTTGTTCTTTCTTTCCTTCCTTCTTTCTCTCTTTTTCTTTCTCTCTTTCTCTTTACTTCTCTATCTCTCTTTGTTCTTTCTTTCCTTCCTTCCTTCTTTCTCTCTTTCTTTCTCTCTTTCTCTTTACTTCTCTATCTCTCTTTGTTCTTTCCTACCTTCCTTCCTTCCTTCTTCCTCTCGTTCTCTTTTCTTCTCTATCTCTGTCTCTGTCTATGTTCTTTCTTCCTCATTGTTACTTTTCTCTCCCTCTTTCTTCTTCTCTAACTCTATCTTCCTTCTTTCCTTCTTTCTTTTTCTTTTTCTCTTTTTCTTTTTCCCTTTCTTTCTCTCTTCTTCTCTATCTCTCTCTTCCTTCTTTCTTTTTTCTTTTTCTTTCTCCCTTACTTTCGCTTTTCTTCTCTATCTCTATCTGTCTTTGTCCCTTCTTTCTTTCTTTCCTTCTTTCTTTATTTCTTTCTCTCTTTTCTTTATTTGTTTCTCTTTTCTTTCTCTTTCTCTTTTCTCTATCTCTGTCTTCATTCCTTCTTCCTCTCCTTCCCCGCCTTGCCCCTGTCAGCCACTTAAAATTCTGCTCTCCTTTTCAGCTTGTGCAAAGGACGCACCCTCTACTCGGTGGTGAGAGATGTCAAAACCGTCCTGGATGTCAACAAAACACGACAGATTGCTCAGGAGATTGTCAAGGTAGGGGAGAGGGGGAGGAGGAGGGCTTGCTCTCAGCATGTCCAGGGCAGTCTCCAGCGGGTAATTTCATGCCAGGAGAAGAAATCGCCACTTACAATCCCCAAATCTCGAAGCTGGTGTTAAAAAAAAAAAAATTCCACCCTGCACATTTAAAGCTCCTGAAACAATGGAACTCCCTTGAAATAATCCATCTGTAAACCCAGAGACTGATGGGCGACCACCACAGATGTTAGTCTTCTTCATCACACTGGCCAGTTGCGGGAAGCTCTTCCCATCCACGACTCAGGGGAGGCCCGTGTGGAGCGTTTCTGGGAAAATTCACCCAAGGAAGGTTCCCACCATAGGGGAGCATGGGAACAACTTTGTATCCCCTGAGCAGCGGTGGCACAGTGGTTAGAGTGCAGTACCGCAGGATGCTAACTGCCAGCTGATTGCAATTTGGCAGTTCGAATCTCACCAGACTCGAGGTCGACTCAGCCTTCCGTCCTTCCAAGGTAGGTAAAATGAGGACCCAGATTGTTGGGGGGCAAGAGGTTGACTCTGTAAAGCGCTTAGAGAGGGCTGTAAAAGCACTGGGAAGCGGTCTATAAGTCTAAGTGCTATTGCTATTGGCTTTCCTTCCTCCCTCCCTCCCTCCCTCCCTCCCTCCCTCCCTCCCTCCCTCCCTTCCTCTTAAGGTGTGCAGTAGTTAGAAAGCAATATTGCAAGCTAACCCTGCCAACTGCCAGCAGTTCGATTCTTACCAGCTCAAGGTTGACTCAGCCTTCCCTCCTTCCGAGGTGGGTAAAATGAGGACCCAGATTGTTGGGAGCAAGAGGCTGACTCTGTAAACCCATTAGAGAGGGCTGGAAAGCACTGTGAAGCGATATATAAGTCTAAGTGCTATTGCTCCTTTTTTTTCTCCTTCCTTCCTTCCTTCCTTCCTTCCTTCCTTCCTTCCTTCCTTCCTTCTTCCTTCCTTCCTTCCTGTGCAGTGGTTAAAATGCAATAAACTCTACCTACTGTCAGGAGTTCAATCCTGACCAGCTCAAGGTTGACTCAGCCTTCCATCCTTCCGAGGTCAGTAAAACGAGGAGACCCAGATTGTTGAGGGCCATAGGCTGACTCTTACATATTCTTACACACTCTCACAAATGCTTACATATTGCTCTTCCTTCCTCCTTTCCTTTCCTCCCCTTCCTTCCCCCTTCCTTCCTTCCTTCCTTCCTTCCTTCCTTCCTTCCTTCCTTCCTTCCTTCCTTCCTTCCTTCCTGTGGTTAGAATGCATTTGTGACATTAGTAACATAGTTGTTAAGTGAATCCCGCTTCCCCATTCACATTGTCTGCCCGAAGGTCACAATGGGTGATCACATGACTCCGGGACGTGCAACCATCGTAAATATGAACCACTTGCTAAGCTTCTGAATTTCAAGCACGTAACCATGGGGATGCGACAATGGTCATAAGCGTGAAAAACATTTTTTGTTTGTTTCCCGGTGCGTATTATTTACATATATTTACATGTGCTATAGTACGTTAAGTGTGCAGTAGCATTAGATGTAAAAAAAAAAAAAAACCTCTCTGCTCACCTTAATTAAAAAGCATCTGATTGCTCAGAATTCTACCAGATATGGGATAAATGGTATAGGTGGATGGAGGAAAGAAACACGAATCAGTGAAGGAATATAACAAAACTCAAAAAATGATAGTTGTGAGTAAAACAAGAGGGTTAAGAATGGTGAACTCCAAATGAAATACAATAGAAGGGGAAATAATATAAGGTGAGCTGTATCGATTGATAATTGCTATTAGAAAGAACAGGAGCTTCCTGTTCGTATTGTATTGTGTAAATGTGGTGTACGTCTAGGTTTCGTGTGTGTGTATTTTACATGTTTGTTAATAAGAAAAAAGCATCTGATTGCTAATAACGCTAATCATCATCTGAGTCTTCGGCGAGTTGTAATCATTTTGGCCAGGAGAGTATCAAATAACGGCAAAGCACGATTAAAATGTGACACCTCTGTAGGTGTCTGGTACAAATGCTTTCCTGTTTAATACACTGCCAGCTAGGGTGGCCTAATAAGACCAGCTCTACCTGACGGGCTATGTCAAATTCATGCTGCCGTATGACAACCATCATACCTGGAAGCTCCAGGGCAAAAAGGCTGCTACTGGAGAAACCACACTGAACTAACTCCCTCCGGATCCCGGATTTCCAAGAAGAGGAGACGTTATCCGAAGCAATCTGAAGCAATTCCTGGGAAAACGAAGCTGAAGTCAAAAGCTAGAACCAGCGTATACAGGTCCTAAAAATCGATGGGATGGGCCCCGTTTTTGAGTGCTGCATTTGGAACCTTGGAGCTAAGCACTCCGAGGTAAAGAAGGGATGTGGTGGCTCTGGGGCTAAGACGCTGAGCTCATCGATCAGAAAGGTTGGTGGTTCGGTGGTTCGAATTCCCAGTGCCTGTAACTGAGTGAGCTCCCATGACTTGCCCCAGATTCTGCCAACCTTCATTGGAAAGCACATTAAAAACACAAGTAGAAAAATAGGAACCACCTTTGGTGGGAAGGGAACAGCGTTCCATGCGCCTTCGGTGTTGAGTCATGCCGGCCACATGACCACAGACAGGGCTGGCTCTTCGGCTTTGAAACGGAGATGATCACTGCCCCCTAGAGTCGGGAACGACTAGGACATATGTGCGAGGGGAACCTTTACCTTTACCCTATACAATGAATTTAGCTCCACAACGCATCTTCTCTGGACCGCTGTTGAAGTAACAGAGTAGGAACCATTGAGCAATGATAAGGTGGGAGGAACTGGTTCTGGACCATTTCTGCTTCTGCATCAAGGGGAAGAACACAGCTTCGTGGAGATGTCTTTGGATCATTCCACGTCTTCTTTCTAGAACAAGTGCATTCCTACGGAAATATATTCTAACATTAAGATGATGTGTGTAAAGATTTGTTTTAAACCCTGCAATCCAGAAGGGGGCACTAGCAAGTCATCCCCAGGGCAGAGGAACCCTGAGGCTCTACAACCCTTTTTGGATTTAGACAAAGTCTTCTCTTTTTTTTGCTAGAGCATGTTCCTAAAACGGTTTACAGGGAGAATTGGAATGAGGAGGGTGTATCCAAAATGAAATGGACATTTATACTCTCATTCTACATGTGTGCCCCTCCTCCAATGTTCCACTAACTCTTAATAGCAATAGCACTTGGACTTATATATTGCTTCACAGTGTTTTACAGCTTTCTCTAAGCAGTCAGCCTCTTGCTCCCAACAATCTGGGTCCTCGTTTTACCAACCTTGGAAAGAGGGAAGGCTGAGTCAACCTTGAGCCGGTCAGGATTGAACGCTTGGCAGTGAGCAGAGTTAGCCTGCAATATAGTGCATTCTAACCATGGTAGGGAGGAAGGAAGGAAGGAAGGCCAATAGACTCATAGACCACTTCACAGTGCTTTCCAGCCCTCTCTAAGCGGTTTACAGAGTCAGCCTCTTGCCCCCAACAATCTGGGTCCTCATTTTACCGACCTCGGAAGGATGGAATGATGAGTCAACCTTGAGCTGGTCAGGATCGAACTCCTGGCAGTGGGGCAGAGTTAGCCTACAATACTGCATTCTAACTACTGTGCATCATGGGTAGGTGGGTGGGTGGGTGGGTGGGTGGAAGGAAGGAAGGAAGGAAGGAAGGAAGGAAGGAAAGAATAGCAATAGCACTTAGATTTATATCCCGCTTCACAGTGCTTTCCAGCCCTCTCTAAGTGGTTTACAGAGTCAGCCTCTTGCCCCCAACAATCTGGGTCCTCATCTTACCGACCTCGGAAGGATGGAATGATAAGTCAACCTTGAGCTGGTCAGGATGGAACTCCTGGCAGCGAGCAGACTTAGCCTGCAATACTGCATTCTAACCATGCAAAGGAGGGAGGGAGAGAAGAAAGGAAAAGAAGGAAGGAAGGAAGGCCAATAGACTCATAGACCGCTTCACAGTGCTTTTACAGCCCTCTCTAAGTGATTTACAGAGTTATGGCCTCTTTCCCCCAACAATCTGGGTCCTCATTTTACCCACCTCAGAAGGATGGAAGGCTGAGTCAATCTTGAGCCGGTCAGGATCGAACACCTGACAGTGGGCAGAATCAGCCTGCAGATAATGCAGTCTAACCACTGATCCACTCCAGTTATAAAGTTTATGAAGGCACAGCAAATAAAACAACTGCAATTCACAGAGGCTGCTCCAATAGAGATGGAGCCCATTGAAAATGATATCAAGCCATGCCGTCATCGGACAATTTCAGACGGCAGCTGGAAATAGCGGTGCAATTCTCTGCCCCTTCTCCCAAAAAGACTAGCCCTTAGGAGATTAGGCTTGGAAGGCTACTCCTTGGGATAAGTCCTATGAGTCATGTCTCTATTTATGGTGAGCCAGGTTCTCTGACCTTCTGCCTCAAACACGGTGCTACCAAAGGCTCATGGGCCCTGGGCAGCATCTATTTGGACATTCCTATAAATTCTTGATGAATGCCTGGAGGAGAGACAAAACTAGCCAGTGTAGCTAAGAAGCCCGTGACTCACATTCTCTCAAGACATGTCTCTTTCTTCCACAAGACCAACGCCGGTAGGGCTTGCGATGGCAGCGTGTGTGAGTGCTGACTTTTTTATAGAGGAGAAAGGGTCGTGACAAATCGCCCTGTCTCCACATCCATTATGTTTCTAAACCATCAACGTCAGCATTGCCAGCAAGCCATTGGGTGGATTCGAGATTGCAGTGGGGGCAGTTGAGTGGAGAGCGATCCATCTTCACCTTCTGAGCACTGGAGAGTTTCCCTGAGTGATGAGTTCTCAACTCACCCAACTCCAAGGAATCTTTATAACCGTCACCCGTCACTGTTGCAAGGCACTTCAGGGTCACCTGAGTGGAATTGCTTTTCTTCTTCTTCTTCTTCTTCTTCTTCTTCTTCTTCTTCTTCTTCTTCTTCTTCTTCTTCTTCTTCTTCTTCTTCTTCTTCTTCTTCTTCTTCCCTCTTCTTCTCTTCCACCTCTTCTCCTCCTCCTCTTCCTCTTCCTCCTCCTCCTCCAATATGAGCAGAATTCTCCTTTCCTCTTTCTGTTCTCTATTATGAAACCTTCTTCTTCTTCTTCTTCTTCTTCTTCTTCTTCTTCTTCTTCTTCTCCTCCTCCTCCTCCTCCTCCTTCTCCTCCTCCTCCTCCTCCTTCTCCTTCCTATTCTTCTACTACTTCTCCTCCTCTTCCTCCTCTTCTTCTCTTCCTCCTCTTCTCCTCCACCTCCTCCAATATGAGCAGAAGTCTCCTTTCCTCTTTCTATTCTCTATTATGAAACCTTCTTCTTTTTCTTCTTTTTCTTCTTCCTATTCTTCCTATTCTTCTTCTACTACTTCTCCTCCTCCTCTTCCTCCTCCTCCTCCAATATGAGCAGAATTCTCCTTTCCTCTTTCTGTTCTCTATTATGAAACCTTCTTCTTTTTCTACTTCTTCTTCCTCTTCTTCTTTTTCTTCTTCTTTTTCTTCTTCTTCTCCTTCTTCCTATTCTTCCTATTCTTCTTCTACTACTTCTACTCCTCCTCCTCCTCCTCTCCTCCTCCTCCTCCTCCAATATGAGCAGAATTCTCCTTTCCTCTTTCTGTTCTCTATTATGAAACCTCCTCCTCCTCCTCCTTCTCCTTCTTCCTATTCTTCTTCTACTGCTTCTCCTCTTCTTCTTCCTTCTCTTCTTCTTCTCTTCCTCCTCCTCTTCTTCCTCCTCCTCCTCTTCTCCTTCTCCTTCTCCTCCTCTTCCTCCTCCTCTTCCTCCTCCTCCTCCTCTAGACTTAAAGTTGCCAAGTTTGGAGACCCCTGTTCCAGATCAACCAACATCTAACATGGGTCCCAAAAAGGTCTTAGGTTTTTTTGGGGGGGTGTGGTGTATAAATCTAAGAATTGTTTTAAAATGGCACAGAAGCCTTTCTGCAACTCTTCACTCCGTTCCCTTGCCTTACAGGGAATGGGCTACCTGCACGCAAAAGGAATTCTCCACAAAGATCTCAAATCTAAGAATATCTTCTACGACAACGGGAAAGTGGTGATCACAGATTTTGGCCTCTTCACTATATCTGGAGTTCTGCAAAAGGGCAGGTACGCAGGAGAACATCCTCACTATCAGGGGTGGGCTGCTATGGGTTCACCCAGTTTCGGGATAACCCATAGCTAACATTATATGGCTGGTTCGGAGAACTTCCAAATCCCAACCCTGGCTGGCCACGCCCACCACGGCCCTCCCAGGAGTCTCCACCCGGCTTGTTTTGGATGCGAGGTAAGTGTAAGGCATGCGGGGGCCTCGTGAGTTCTCGGTATGGCCTGTTTTGGCTGGCAGACTTGCCATTGTCCGGTCCTTTGATATTTTGAGGCCGGCCCCTGGTGTCAGTGTTCCAAATATCATCCATGATTAAATCAGAGTCCAAGGCATAGCTTCCATCAAAGTTCCAATTTAATAAGAGAGACATGTTGGTACAATCTGTGGAAAACCCGAATCTGAAAGCTTCCTGGGTTTTCCCCACCCAGTTGAAAGTTCATGATCTTGTCCCCACACCCACAAGTCGATCACACAGTCCAATCTTCCTCTTGCCACGCTGGCATTTCCACCCATCTAGTTCCGGTCAGGTACAGAGGTGCGGAGACAAAGGATGACCTTGGGCTTCTAGAAAGGAATGTTTTATTTTGACAACAACACATTCTACAATTCTATTCCTTATTATTCCCCCTCCCAATTACCCCACTAATGAAACAGCATAGTAAAATAAGGGAGAGTGTGGCAGGCCAAAGATCTTAAAAGAAATATGACTGCAGGCCTGACAGGCAGCCTCTCCTCAGAAGGAATATGACTGCAGGCCAGGTTTGGCCTGCAGGCCTTGAGTTTGAGACTCCTGCTCTAGGGCATGACTCCCATGGAATTGAGATCTGGCAAATTTCACAACACATTTGATGACCTAAACATAATCCTAAAATCGTTTGTGACATCATACACAATGTCATCAAGACCCTTCCCAAGCAGGAGCTCCCTTTCTTCTCACTTCCCGCGCTCAATCTTTCTCCCTAGGAATTTAATTAATTTGTTTCAAGAACGGGGTGTTTTTTTTAAGGCGAATTTCATCGCCTGCAGTCTCCGATTTAGATGTAACGTTGTACTTGCAGGTTCTTTCCCAAATTAAAAAAAAAAACAGAAAAGAAAAGAAAGAAAAGAAAAAGGAATGGAATTAAACCCCAGCTATTGTGCAGATTTTCCTTGCAGTTAATTATTGCTTTATTGCAAAGCCGCCTGTGAGATAAATCACACATTTTAATCTTCCCGTAATTATGGTGTGTCAAAGGCACTTGGATTTAAAAAAGAGATAATGGCCTGCTTATTTTTCTTTCTTTCTGTCCCCCTCCTTCTCTGAGGTGTATCAATTGTCAGGTCGAAGTGGTTAACTGTACTCTGTGTAGGTTTAATATTTCTTATTCCGCTTTTTCCCCCCTCCCCACAAAAAATTGATGGTCTATTTATACCCTCTCCAGGTTCATCATATAATTAGTTATTTATTTAAAGCAATTTTATCCTGCTGTTTGGTACGAGAGAGACATCCAGATATTAGAACTGAGGAGTTTCTAACTTTAAATACGTGGTCAAAACAAAATCATATGGAAAGGGGACAGAGAGGGAGGAAGAAGAAAACTCATTTTGTCCAAAGTTTTTTTAAAAGTTATAAAAAGTTTTCCCTGGCTGTTCTGGGATCATGGATTGTGAGAATGCACCATAAATGAACAACTTGCCTCCAGAAGTTGTAAAGGCTCCAACCAATTTCGTTGTATTTATTTTTCACAATAACAATAAATACTATACTATACTGGAAGTTTTTAAGAAGAGATTGGATAACCATTTGTCTGAAATGGTGTGGGGTTTCCTGCCTGAGCATGGGGTTGGACTAGAAGACCTCCAAAGTCCCTTCCAACTCTTATTGTTCTGTTCCATTCCATTCCCTATTCACTGTTCTGTTCTGTTCTACCATATTTCCCTGGAATTAAGAAAGGGTCTTATTTTATTTTGACCCCCGAAGTAAGAACTTGGCCTTATTTTCGGGGAGGTCTTATTATTTTTGAGGTGCAGGAGGTGGTGAGCGTGGTCACCTCACGGCTGCTGCTGCGTTGCAATATTTTCAGAGAGGGCTTATTTTGGGGGGAAGGCTTATTTTAGTGCATGTGCTCAAAAGCCTGATGGGGTTTATTGTCCAGGGAGGTCTTATTTTCAGGGAAACAGGGTAAGCCATCCTATTCTAAATCAGCACTTGGATATGAGTGCCAAAGATGCCTGAAAGAACAACCTGTCAAAGCCCGTCAATACTTTATTGCAAAAAGAAGGCAGGATGGTAGAATCTCCAGCTAAAGTAGAGAGGGGAGCAGCAATAGCACTTAGACATATACTGCTTCACAGTGCTGTACAGCCCTCTCTAAGCGGTTTACAGAGTCAGCCTCTTAACCCCAACAATCTGGGTCCTCATTTTACCCACCTCGGAAGGATGGAAGGCTGAGTCAACCTTGAGCCAGTCAGGATCGAACTGCTGACAGTGGGCAGAATTAGCCTGCAATACTGCATTCTAACTACTGCACAACCAAGGAAGGAAGGAAGGAAGGGAGGGAAGGAGGAAGGAAGGAAGGAAGAAAGGAAGGAAAGAAGGAAGGAAAGAAGGACAATAGCAATAGCACTTAGACTTATATACTGCTTCACGGTGCTTCCCAGCCCTCTCTAAGCAGTTTACAGAATCAGCCTTTTGCCCCCAACAATCTGGCTTCTCATTTTAGCCATCTCAGAAGGATGAAAGGCTGAGTCAACCTTGAGCCTGGTGAGATTCAATCTGCCAAATTGCAGGCAGCCGGCAGTCAGCCGAAATAGCTTGTAGTACTGCACTCTAACCACTGCGCCACCACGGCTCATAAGTAAGAGTAGAGAGTAGAGCGGGGGGGGGGGGAGGTTAGTCCAGCTTGGAGTCCCTCCACGGAAGGAGGTGACAGAGGCCAGACTTTTGAAGCCTTTATCTGCCTGTTAGTCTGGTGAGATCCTTGTAAGAGAAGAAGAGCAATAAAGAAACCACTTTGACCTGCTCATGGAATTGTTCTGGTTCCTTGCACCTGACAGGCAGGTGTATAAGCTCTGCCCTCCACACTGCTGATCCACCCTGCTTTAAATGCAGCATCCAGGTAAGGAAGGCACACCTGTCATCCAGGAGATGGATGAGCTTTCCTTCTTCTTTTTTTCATGCTCTTCTCTCCCACACGTTGCAACCAGCCTCAAAGCTAGCGCTGGGTTCACCATGAGATGCTCACGATTGGTTTCGTTTCATTCTCGATGGATGGGAGGGAGTCTGGGGTTTGAGTGACCCTCTGATTCTTCTGCTCAGTCGCCCAAGAAGTGGTACCAATCAATTTAGCTTCAATTTCCCAATGAATCTGGGTTGCCTATTATTAATTAGAAGGAAAACAACCAACAACTCCCAAAATAACAGGGAGCGAGCGAGCGAGCGAGCGAAGAAGGAAGGAAGGAAGGAAGGAAGGAAAGAAAGAAAGAAAGAAAGAAACGAAGGAAGGAAAGAAGGAAGGAAGGAAGATGGAGAAGGTGGAAGGAAGAAGGGGAGGGGTGGAGGAAGAAAGGGAGGGAGGAAGATGGAGAAGGAGGGAGTGGAAAGTGAGGAAGGGGAATGAAAATGGAGAGGGAAAGAGGAAGGGAAGGAAGGAAGAAAGAAGGAAAGAGGGAGAGGGAGGGACGGAGGAAAGGAAGGAAGGAAAAAAAGAAGGGAAAAGGGAGAGGGAGGGAGGAAGATGGAGAGGGAGGAAGGAAGGAAGGAAGGAAGATGAAGTGGAAGGGTGTAGAAAGGGATTTCACCTGCAGTAGCTGGCATTGTCTTCTTCTAGCTGGTTGCTTTCCATACACTTGGTTTTACCCACGCTGACTCAGAGTGAGGATCTCCTTCTGCTGAGAAAACATTGAATTTCAAACAGTCAATTTCGAGGTCTACCCAGGGTGGCCCTTCTGTCGGGTGAGGTTGGTCCTTCAACTTCACCTGGCATATGGGCATCATGGTGGTGCAGTGGTTAGAATGCAGCACTGCAGGCTAATTCTGTTGACTGCACAGTGCCAGCTGTTCGATTCTGACGGGCTCAAGGTTGACCCAGCCTTCTGTCCTTCCGAGATGGGTAAAATGAGGACCCAGATCATTGGGGGCAAGAGGCTGACTCTGTAAACTGCTTAGAGAGGGCCGTAAAGCACTGTGAAGCAGTCTTTAAGTCCAGGTGCTCTTGCTGTCATGACTCAGGGAGGGAGGGAGGAGTATCACTTGCAGAGCGCAAATCTGCAAACATCTGTCTTCCCCCCTCCCCTGCCCACTCCCACCCTACGCTACCCCCTTTCTCCTCTGATGAGTCAGGCACAGCACAGGCTACAGAAGGCAGGAACCCCCTGTGTGATTTGTGCATTGTGATTCTCGGCCTCTGCCTGAGTCCAATCAAATGGCATCTTTCTGTTTATTTGTTCTTACTCCAGAGAGAAAATTGCTGGTTTCCTCCCCCCCCTCCCCCCAAGAAGCAGAGGCGCCAATTAGTTGTGGCGTTTCGGATCTATTCTGACCTAGGCTTCCCAAAAGCAGGAAGCCGACTGCTCATCCCAATAAAACCTCTTTTATTGAGGTTAAAGGGAATTCCTCTCCAGCAAAGTCCCGGAAAACAGTCTTTCATGAGATTTCACAACTACAGACCTTTATCAGGCTTGGAGAGCTGCCAGGCTGATATCTTCAAAACACCACGCTGTAGCAGCAATTCCTTGGCAAGGAGTCAGGAACAGATCTTCATCTGAATGAATTGAACTAATGGCCTCCTGCAAACTCCACTCCCCTTTCGCTCCTCTTTTATTCCCTCTGGGAGGGGCCATTCACCATCCACCTGTGGCTTTACTCCCAAGTCGACCCCTGTTCTTTAGCTGTTCCCTTCATCTGGCAACTCTGCGCATGTGCACACTGGGAACAGGCTCCAGCTGTTCGTCTGCCCCACTGATGTCTGACTCTGAAGGCAGCTGATAACTGGCATATGGCCCTGGCCCCCTCTCTGCCTCCAACACAGAGCCCTCATCAGAGCCTTCCCCAGACTCCAGGACTGGCCCAGGTTCCTTCCCAACCTCCTCACTGTCCGAATCTGCTGCCAGCTCCACAGCAGGGATCTTTTTGGCGGGATGACTGAAAAGCAAGATTTGCTAGGTGAGGTAGAGATTAGTGGTAGAAGAATTAAAAAGCAAGGACAGGTTTTTTCACGTAGTCCTCGACTTACAACAGTTCATTAAGTGACCGTTCAACGTTACAACTGTACCCGATCATCTGGCCGGCGCGCATGCTCGTGTCCAAAAATGAAAGACCCGCCCTTCCGGTTTCCGATACTACCGCACGCACAAAGGCCAGCTGATCGTCACATGCGCATGTGCACCAGAAACCCAGAAGAGGACTAGGCAATGCCACACATGCCAGGCGACATGGCTCCGAGTGCCACTCTGGTGCCATAGGTTCACTATCACAGTCCTAGGCCTTTTGTTTGTCTGGGCTAATCTTGTCAGTTTCGGCTCCTTGCCTTTTGTGCTGCTTATTGGGAGTTTCTGGCTGCCCTTTGTTTATGAATAGAGCAGCCTGGCTTTACCAAATATTCCCATTCACAAAGCCTTCTAAGCCTTGAGGGTGTTTTCCTATAGCACAAAGACTTTCAACTCCTTTGTTGAGGAGTTCTTGCCTCCTCTTCTCCTTTAGGGGAAAATATTCTACTCTGCCTCTTCTACTATTCTGTGGAGTATTTTATTCTGGGGAGGAGGGAGCCTTCCCACCCTACCCCAGAGATTCATCCAGCCCCAAACCATAATTATTTACTTCGCCTTCATCCTCCTTTTCTTCCAAAGATTCAGAACAGCTGTCTAACTCCATCTCTCCCTCTCTTCAGTCCCATGAAGTAGGTTAGTTTTCAGGGGCCCAGAAACCGAGATGCGCCAATGAAGGTGGTTTCCTCATCAAGATTTTGAATTGGGCCTATTGAAGCACAGCAGGTGGTCTGAAACGCATCTGGCCACAAACCTTTAACACAGTTTTGTGTAGATTCATTTTGCTTCTTTCTCTCCTCTTTGATTAGCTTGGTTTCCTCCCCCCCCCCCACGCCCCACGGGGACTTGGGTATGCTGGCTCATTCTCTACTTTCATTTCTGCCTTTTCTACTCATTTCTTCCGGGGGGTGGGGAACCGGTGTGAACGTTTCTCTTTCCGCAAAGCATCTGCTTGCATATATTGATCAACCTTTTCTGGAAAAATCTATGGATATTTTTTTTACAGATTTAGGGAGTTCACAAAAGGACCCATTCATGCCCCCCCCCCCCACTTCTTGCAATAAGCTCAGGAGAGGTTGTTTAGGAACAGGATGTGGGAAGGGACTGATCTAAGGAAAGTATGAAGATGGAATCTGATCTTATTCTGGTGGATCTTGGTCTGTGCTGATCTAGATACAAAATGTTCCAGGATCCACCCAGTTCAAATCTAAATCAGTAAGAGAGTGCTGTGGTCCAACGTTTGGGTCATTTCTGATGCTTTTCCTTCCTTCCTTCCTTCCTTCCTTCCTTCCTTCCTTCCTTCCTTCCTTCCTTCCTTCCATCCATCCTTCTCCCTTTCCAGATGTGTAATGTGATCTAGTAGTGTAATTTCCGGAGGGGAGAGAAGGGATGAGAGGAGAGAAGAGGAGAGAAGAGAAGGAAGGAAGGAGGGGCAAGGATAGAGGGAAGGGGGTGAGGAAGGGAGGGGCGAGGATAGAGGGAAGGGGGTGAGGAAGGGAGGGGGAAGGGAGGAAAGGAGAGAAGGGATGAGAGGAAAGGAGAGGAGAGAAGGAGGGGAAGAGAGGAAAGAAGGGGAAAGGGATGAGGGGAGAAGAGTGAATAAAGGGAAGGTGGAAGATAGGACAGGGGGAAGGGAGGAAAAGAGAGAAGGGATGAGAGGAGAGAGGAGAGGAGGAGATGAGAGAAGGAAGGGAGGAGAGGATAGAAGAAAGAAGGAGCAGAAGAGGAGAGGGAGAAGAGAGGAAAGGAGAGAAGGGATGAGAGAAGAGGAGAGAGGGAGCGGAGGGGGAAAGAAGGGAGGAGAGAGAAGGGATGAGAGGAGAAGAGTGAATAAAGGGAAGGGGGAGGGGAAGAGAGGACGGGGAAGGGAGGAAAGGAGAGAAGGGATGAGAGAAGAGGAGAGAGGGAAGAGAAGAGAGAATGAATGAGAGAGGAGAGACAGGAGGGAGGATAGAGGGAAGGGGGAGGGGAAGAGGAGAGAGAGGAGGAAAAGAGAGGAGAAAGGGAGGAGAGGATATAGGGAAGGGGAAGGGGAAGAGGAGGGGGAAGGGAGGAAAGGAGAGAAGGGAGAGGAGAAAAAAGAGAAGAGAGGAGAGAATGGATGAGAGGAGAGGAGAAAGGGAGGAGAGGATAGAGGCAAGGGAGGAAAGAAGAGAAGGGATGAGAGGAGAGGACAGACGGGAGAAATGGAGATTTGAAGGAAGCAACCCAACATCTAAAAGAGCAAAAGAAATCTAATGTTGTGGAAGTCAATGATCTCTGGCACTAAAACATTCAGAGGTCTGCCTGCCTGCAAATGTGAGCCGCCCGGCTGGCCTCCTTTTTCCTCCTTCCTCCCCTCACAAGCAGGCGAGACTCAGAAACAGTAAACCAGATGACAAATCAGGCAGCAGGGCTTTTCAACCGATCTTGGCGATCCATTTAACGGCCACTCGCAGTTGAAGGCCTCATTGGCTGCCACAGCGCTGGGAGCCCCTGATGGGACTCAGGTGGAACAATGCTGACATTTGATCTTTAAGGTGGAACACCAGAAGGATGTGACTCAAGTAAGGTCTAATGCAGTGTTTCTCAACCTTGGCAACTTGAAGATGTCTGGACTTCAACTCCCAGAATTCCCCAGCCAGCGAATGCTGGCTGGGGAATTCTGGGAGTTGAAGTCCAGACATCTTCAAGTTGCCAAGGTTGAGAAACACTGGTCTAATGGAAGCCACCAACCGGCGTGGCCAGAGATACCAGAAACTAAGGCCTGAAATACCTTCTCATGGGGTTGGTCTCCATGTTCCAAGTCAGGGTTCTCCAGACAATTTGGAGACTTGTGGCCTTCAACTCCCAGAATTCCCTAGCTGGAATCGCTGGCCGAGGAATTCTGGGAGTTGAAGTCCCCAAGTCTTCCATTTGCCAACTTTGGAGAGCCCTCTTCTAAAACTGACACATCTGTTTGATGATGATCTGAGTTCCACCTAAGGACAGTAGCCAAGACTTAGAGGGACATTTTTTCCAGCCCCCGACCCTCATTTGACCAGTTCTGCTGCTGAATAAAACTATAGCGAAGAGTTTTGTTGTTGTATGGGATGGCATGTTGTTTCTTTCTTCATTGTAATGCATCAGATGGGATTCATGCGAAGGGTGTTGAAATTCTTGGATCTTAAGCCTTTGTAATGGGACGCGGTGGCTCAGGGGCTAAGACGCTGAGCTTGTCAATCAGAAAGGTTGGCAGTTCGGCAGTTCAAATCCCTACTGCTGCGTGACGGAGTGAGCTCCTGTTACCTGTCCCAGCTTCTGCCAGTTGGAAAGTAAAAAACGCAAGTAGAAAAATAGGAACCACCTTTGGTGGGAAGGAAACAGCGTTCCGTGCGCCTTCGGCGTTGAGTCATGCCACATGACCACGGAGACGTCTTCGGACAGCGCTGGCTCTTCGGTTTTGAGACGGAGTTGAGCACCGCCCCCTAGAGTCGGGAACAACTAGCACCTATGTGCGAGGGGAACCTTTACCTTTAAGCCTCTGTGGACTATGGTCAATACCTTAATTCCAATCATTAGGAGTAGATGCTTCACCAAGGGAAGAGTCACTTTCAGTGACCGAGGATGGTAAGATGGTGAGAAGCCACAGCCTTATCTTCCTTTTGCCAATTCAGATCTCCAAGGCCAAAGAAACTCCAATTGCTTTCATGAGCTCATTTTCATTCAATCGGATCACAATAGCAGCAGGTTCCCGAATGGGCAAAACTCTGAAGTTTCCATTCTCGTAAGTCCAAGTGTCGCTGAAGAAGGGGGGGGGGCGGTGGAACGAGAAAGCAGCCGGCTCAGCACGGGTTCTGGAGGAACAGCGAGAAAAATCAATACAATTTCTTTGTGTTTGATTCAGACGTGACAGAGCCGAAGGCAAGCGGAGGCTCTACTAATTGGCTCTTCTCTTGTCCTGCAGGAGAGAGAACAAACTGCGCATCCAAAATGGCTGGCTGTGCCACTTGGCACCGGAGATCATCCACCAGCTGTCACCGGAAACGGAAGAAGACAAATTACCTTTCTCCAAGAATTCAGATGTCTTTGCATTTGGGTAAATGTCACTATTGGGTGGAAGGGGGGGAGGGGAATGGATCAGTTGTGGAATTCAATTTTTTTTACTACCGGTTCTGTGGGTGTGGCTTGATGGGCGTGGCAGGAGAAGGATACTGCAAAATCCTCATTCCCACCCCACTCCAGGGGAAGGATACTGTAAAATCCCCATTCCCTCCCCACTCCAGGGGAAGGATACTGCAAAATCCCCATTTCCTCCCCACTCCGGGGAAGGATACTGTAAAATCCCCATTCCCTCCCCACTCCAGGGGAAGGATACTGCAAAATCCCCATTCCCTCCCCACTCCAGGGAAAGATACTGTAAAATCCCGATTCCCATCCCACTCCAGGGGACGGATACTGTAAAATCCCCATTCCCTCTCCACTCCAGGGGAAGGATACTGCAAAATCCCCATTCCCTCTCCACTCCAGGGGAAGGATACTGCAAAATCCCCATTCCCTCTCCACTCCAGGGGAAGGATACCGCAAAATCCCCATTCCCTCCCCACTCCAGGGGAAGGATACTGCAAAGTCCCCATTCCCTCTCCACTCCAGGGGAAGGATATTGCAAAATCCCCATTCCCATCCCACTCCAGGGGAAGGATACTGCAAAATCCCCATTCCCTCCCCACTCCGGGGAAGGATACTGTAAAATCCCCATTCCCTCCCCACTCCAGGGGAAGGATATTGCAAAATTCCCATTCCCTCCCCACTCCGGGGAAAGATACTGTAAAATCCCCATTCCCTTCCCACTCCAGGGGAAGGATACTGCATAATCCCCTTTCCCTCCCAATCAACTGGGACTCAGGAAGCAGAGACTAGATGGGGCGGGCCCAGTCAGAGGTGGTATTTACCGGTTCTCCGAACTATTCAAAATTTCCGCTACCAGTTGTCCAGATCTGATCAGAACCTTCTGAATACCACCCCTGAAACGAATGAACGAATTTGAAAGTTGTCTTGGAAGAAACTTCTCTTATCCAATAAGTTTCCATCCCATTGGTGAACTTGGGCGGTGGATTATGGACCTATGCTCTGCCCCTTTGATGAAAGTTTCTCCCTTAATTACCATGTTTTCAGATCCGTGCCCGCAAAACAATTGCAGTCGGCACAAAGAAACGCCTTGCCTTACTTCTTAATCAAGTGCTATTCAGCATGTAATGAAGAGAAGATGCCAAGCGGGGCGAAGTCGAATTCCAAAATAGGCAATAATGAGTTTTGATAAGATTAATAATTAGTTGGGGTGAAGATAATGTGTTGGCACCGAGCTTGAAACAGAAGGTTATGAGCTCCAGGGCTCTTAAAATACATTATTGTGGGAAGTTACTAGTCCTGGAGGAGGCAGTTCTGTTGCCGAAACAGGATGCGGGATGATAAGGCCCACTCGTCAGAAAAAAGACGCATGGACATCGTAGAACCATGACGGCAAACCTATGGCACACCTGCCACAGGTGGCACACGGAGCCCTCTCGGCGGGCATGCGAGTTGCCACCCAGATCAGATTCTCTGTGCATGTGCGCGTACCTCCCACCGGCCAGATGATTTTGGGGTCTCTGCCACGCATGCGGGAGATCCGCCTGCATGCACGGAGAGCACCGTGTGCATGCGCGGGGGTGGAGGGAGCATGGGGGTGTAGCATTTTTGGTCCCAGGAGGCTTCGGGGGGGCTGCTAGGTTCAAAAGGCGCACAGGGGGCATGAACATGCGCAGGAGGGTAGGGGGGGTGCGGGGAGTTGTGCGCACATGCACAGGTAAGCATTATTGGGGTCGGCACGGGCGTGGGCACTGTTGCGTCCATGTGTGCGATTTCGGCACACAAGGAGAAAAAGGTTAGCCATCACTGTCGTAGAATAATAGATTTGGAAGAGACCTTGGAGGCTGTCTAGTCCAGCCCCCTGCTCGAGCAGAAGATCCTATTCCATGTCAGATAAATGGTTGTCTACTCTCCTTCTTGAAAACCTCCAGTGATGGAGCATCCACAACTTCCATTCCACCGCTTGATTGTCCTCACTGTTAGGCAGTTTCTCCTTATTTCTATCTTCTTTCTCTCCTGGATTAGTTTCCATCCATTGCGTCTCATCTTGCCTTCTGGTGCTTTAACCCTCAAATATTGGAATACTGCTGTCATGTCTCCCCTTGTCAGGGCTGGGTTCCTGCCAGTTCTAACCTCTTCTATAGAAGAGGTTCCACAAATCTACAGTGCCGTTTACAGCCGGTTCCAGCTCCCTCCCCCCGCCCATCCGCACATCATTAAGATGAAGAGCGAGAGGAGGAATTCTGGGAGTTGAAGTCCACAAGTCTTAAAGCTGTCAGGTTTGAACACCCCTGGGGTTTTTTTTCTAAATGGTTAGGGGTGCAAGGGTCTTGTAACTTGACAGCTTTAAGACTTGCGTGCTTCAAATGCCAGAGTTCCTGAGCCAACATTTTGGTTGCTAAGCAAGAACGTTGTTAAGTGAGTTTCACCACAATTTTACAAGTTGGCCATGCCCACCCAGTCACATGACTGCCAAGCCACTCCCACACGGTCACATGGCTGGCAAGCCACTCCCATAAAGTAGGCCACACCTATAGAAGAGGATCTAAAAATATTTGAAACCCACCACTGCCCCTAGTCGTTCTTTTCATTAAACTAGGCCTATAACCGTTCTCCATATGTTTCAGCCTTCAGCCCCCCCCCTAATCTATGCATGACTGTGCATAGTTACAAACATAGTTATAAACTATGCATGGCTGTGCATGGTTGAGAGATCAGATACCAAAGAGAACACAATAGAAGGCAGATGGTTTCGTGATGGAAAAACGAATGGGTTGGGAGGAACGAAGTATGAATAGGTGAATGGATTGGATTATCAGACCAGTCGATCAGATCTGAATGCCACTCCAGGAGGCTGTAAGAACAACTGGCCCCCAAGCCAGGAGGTCAACTAGCAGGTAGTCAGGGTGGATTTGATTTAAATCAAGTTGATTTAAATCACGATTTAAATCACTAATAAAAAGTCTTGATTTAGAATAGAATAGAATAGAACAGATACAGAATAGAATCGAATAGAATAGAATAGAGCAGATACAGAATAGAATAGAGAATAGAATAGAGAATAGAATAGAGAATAGAATAGAGAATAGAATAGAGAATAGAATAGAGAATAGAATAGAGAATAGAATAGAGAATAGAATAGAGAATAGAATAGAGAATAGAATAGAGAATAGAATAGAACAGAACAGATACAGAATAGAATAGAATGGAGAATAGAATAGAGAATAGAATAGAGAATAGAATAGAGAATAGAATAGAACAGATACAGATACAGATACAGATACAGATACAGATACAGATACAGATACAGATACAGATACAGATACAGAATAGAATAGAATAGAATAGAATAGAGAATAGAACAGAACAGATACAGAATAGAATAGAGAATAGAATAGAATAGAGAATAAAATAGAATAGATGCAGAATAGAATAACAGAGTTGGAAGGGACCTTGGAGGTCTTCTAGTCCAACCCCCTGCTTAAGCAGGAAACCCTATATCACTTCAGACAAATGGCTATCCAACATCTCCTTAAAAATTTCCAGGTTGGAGGTTTAAATCAACCCGATTTAAATCATAATTTTTGAAGAACAACGGCCATCTCTGTCCTGCAGCAGCTCCTCCTCTGACCCCTCGTTGACTCAACCACAGTCCCAATATTGCAGAATATACAGTCTCCTCATGCTACATCACTAAGCTCCACTACATGCTGAATAAACTAAATTATTAATAGAAAACTGTGTTTAGACAGATTTTTTGTTACTCCAAAAGCTTTTTATTAAAATAAATTTGCTTTTTTTAAAAATTCGATTTAAATTTTAAAAATCTGATTTTTTTAAAATCCTTGATTTGTATCCATCATGCAGGTAGTCCAGCTGATGTGCATAGATAGTGTCCTCTCCTTCAGCATTAAGGGCAGTCCCCACAGCTTCACCAGACCTTGCTCTTGAATGTCAAATTTATTAAGTCCACTGGAAGTAATTGTACCAACCGGATTGGATTAATTTGATTTGACTTGAGTGTAAATTGAATTTCAGGAAAGGGAATATCTCCTTTGAGTCAAGCTTGACTCCTGGGGATATCATAGATTCACCAGGGTAGTTTTCTTGGCAAATATTTAAAAGGTTTTGCCTTGCTTCTCAAGTTGACACTGCAACCATCATAAATATGTCTATATTCAAACAGAAGTTGCAGAAAAACATTTGAATATATGTATGTATGTATGTATATTTATTTATATATAAATTTATTTATATTTATTTATCAGCACAAATACAACATACATACATACATACATACATACATACATACATACATACATACATACATACATATATATGAATGATTTTTATAACCCCCGGTATGCCCAAATATGGGAGGAAGATCGCTACTTCCATTCTCTGTCCTTCGGCTCATCACAAGAGACCATCCAGGCAGAAACCCAATATTTTTACTGTTGTCTTTTTGTTACATTTTGTTGTATTTGTGCTGATAAATAAATAAAGGGAGACTAGTATAGATCTATTTCAAGCTATTTAGCTCTCATCAGCTAGCCATACCCTTACTGGGATTTGAACCTGGGCTATATTACATACTAGGCAAACATCTTAGCCATTAGCCAATATATATATATTTGTTTTCTGAGGTTTTCGCGGGTGTTAGTATGTAGGTCTCTAGTTATTCGGGTTTTCTCCCGCATCAAGACATCTCCAATTTTACGCGGGAGAAAACCCGAATAACTAGACGGCTCGTCACAAGAGACCATCCAGACAGAAACCCAATATTTTTACTGTTGCCTTTTTGTTACATTTGTGTATTTGTGCTGATAAATAAATAAAGGGAGACTAGTATAGATCTATTTCAAGCTATTTAGCTCTCATCAGCTATATATATTATTCCTCTCTTATCAGCTGAGCCAAGGAGATGATTATGTGTTATGTCAAAGCACCTAACATGCCCAAATATGAGAGGGAGCACACTTAATCATTTTCTTGGCTCAGCTGATAAGGGAGGAGAGCTTGTGGCTTAGAGGCTAATACAACTGCCTAAGATGTAAAAAACAGCCCAGGTTCAAATCCCAGTAAGGGTATGGCTAGCTGATGAGAGCTAAATAGCTTGAAATAGATCTATACTAGTCTCCCTTCATTTATTTATCAGCAAAAATGCAATATAAAAATGGTTTTTCTGCCTGGAAGGCTCCTAGCGTGGAGCTGAAAGGCAAAAGGGAGGCCGTGTGCTCCCTCCCATATTTGGGCATGCCAGGTATATATAGGCAAATACGACTATTTTTTTTCTACTTGCATTTTTACATGCTTTCAAACTGCTAGGTTGGCAGAAGCTAGGACAAGTAACAGGAGCTCACTCCATTATGCGGCGCTAGGGATTCGAACTGCCAAACTGCCGACCTTTCTGATCGACAAGCTCAGTATCTTAGCCACTGAGCCACCGTGTCCCTAGAAAAATGATTAGGAGCAGCTAAACTTAGTGGAAAACTGAATGTCAGTTCATGAAAGTTTTGTTTCCTGCTGCGTTCTAGTTTCATTTTATTTTGTAGTTTGTTTTGTTGTTGTTGTTTTGCCTGCCCAATTAATTATCATACTTCATAGCAAAGAGAGGGGGGAGGAAATCCATTTTTATTATTATCTTTTAGAGGTTTCCCTGTCCTATGATGAAATCTTTCCTTTGGCCCAATAGCTTTTTTTTTTTAATCTGACGGATTAATTTTCTTTGAAGCCACTGAGATGGGCACCTTCAAGAACAGAATACTAAAGTGATTAATTTATAACTGAGTTCTTATCTGGTAATGTGTTTTCCTGGGGTTGTTGGGTGAAAGCAGCAATTAAATCCAATGCAAGCATTGGTATGACTTTAAAAAGAACAGTAATTATTAGAGAAAGAGCGTTCTTATCAGACAGAACCCCTGGGTAATTTTTTTAATTTGAAGTTTAGATTTTGAGAAAATTTCTTTCTTTCTTTCCTTCCTTCCTTCTTTCTCTCTCTTTCATTCTTTCTCCCTCTCTGTTTCTCCATCTATCTATGTATCTCTATCTTTCTCTCTGTGTATTTTTCTCTCTATATATATAGCATTTCTCTCTGTGCGACTCTCCGTCTCTCTGTCTGTCTCTCTCTGTCTCTCGGTCTCAGTCTCTCCCTCCCTCCCTCCCTCCCTCTCTCTCCTCTTCTCTCCTCTCCTCTCCTCTTTTCTTCTCTTTTTTTCTTTTGATGGCCTGGATTTTAAAACTATTATTTGGGCTTACTTCATTGTACCTGATAACTGCTGATATTTCCTTAATATTTTACCAGTTCAGTCGCAAAGCCAAATGAAATACAGCAGCGAACAAATAATAGATTCACATTTCCCTTGGCAAAACGCACAAACAACTAGAAAATGAATAGCAATACACCATTGGCGCTCATGCCTTTCGCAGTGTCCGACGCTAGTTAAATATTTATCCTGCCATCTAAGATAATTGCGAAGAAAATAATTGCCTGTTCCATATAAGCTATTAAGGGATTTCAGCTTGGGATACAGTTGCAAGAACTACGGTATATTCAAATGTTCAAACTATGAACAAACTCCCAGTGGAGGTATTCACAGTTATGAATGCTACAGTCCACTGCGCGTTCGAAAGGACGTTAAGTTTTACATCCCCGCTTGTCCAAGCCTCCCTCGCTATCTTTCCTAAGCAAAACCCAGTTTTGAAAAGGAAAAATAAAACAAAAACCAGGAACAGGAAAATGTGTTTGGATCCTGAAATAGCCTTGCAGGAATGGAAATGACGTCACTCACGTTTGAGCCAAAATCGTCTCCTTGGTTCATAAGTCCTGAGAACGGCTATTTCCTCTGCTCCTAAATTCAATCAGAAGTTGGCAGACAAAACCCCAAGGCCTTGAAGAGGAAATGGCAAACTTATCACTCCCGCTACCTCCCAAACTAGAATCAAGAGGCAGCAAAAAGTTTCAAATGACATTTTTTCCTGATAGGAAGCACCTGATTTTCCTCTGATTTTTTTAAATAAGTTTTATTATATATTTTTTTCTTTTTTCCAACATGCATACTTTACGAACAGAGTGTTTACCATCTTATACATCGTATTTATAATCATAGTTTAATTGTATTCTAATCTTCCCACTTTTATCAATAGTCATCTCTTTTATATAATCCTTTCTCTTTTCCCATCAATTGAGTTAGTTTTACATATCATTGCTAAACACCTTTTTTTTTTTTTTGGTCTTCCACTTATGACTGTAAATTCATCTTAGCAAATTAATCATTTATCACAATATCTTTGCTATTCCCATTTCAACAATATTATTCGCTTTAAATAATTCTTTATCATTTCTTAATCAATTTTTACACATAGTTAACATCACTGCACGCCCTGTATTTCTTCTTCTTCTTTTTTTACAGTTTTTCCCAGTTGTTTACCCTGTTTCTTCTTCCCCAAAAATGTCTCACAAATTCCCCTTCCCCAATCATTAACATTTTAAATTCCCAACATTGGATTACATTCAAAATTAATAATATTATTAAATGGTCTACTTTCACATTCCCATCTACCTTATTATATATAGGTTTAGGTTTATTGGATTTATATGCCGCCCTTCTCCCAAGGACTCAGGGCGGCGTACAACATAAAAGAAAACACATATTGCAAAAATTAAAAGGGACATTAAATAAAGTAATAGCAATAGCAATAATAGCAATAGCAGTAGACTTATATACCGCTTCATAGGCCTTCCAGGCCTCTCTAAGCGGTTTACAGAGAGTCAGCATATTGCCCCCAACAATCTGGGTCCTCATTTTACCCACCTCGGAAGGATGGAAGGCTGAGTCAACCCTGAGCCAGTGAGATTTGAACCGCTGACCTGCTGATCTAGCAGTAGCCTGCAGTGCTGCATTTTAACCACTGCGCCACCTTGGCTCTGTATCCAAAAAAAGTATCCAAAAAAAACACCCCAATTGATATTTACGATAAAAATTTAAAAATTAAATTAAAATTAACAACCAGTTAATCCTCTATTTTTATTCTATTCAGGCCAGGCCGGCTTGCTGGAAAAGCCAACTTTATTTACTAATATTTACCCTTTGCTCTGATTTTTTTACGTGCAAGCAAGCAGAGAAAAGGGGGTGTATTCTGGCAAGAAGTCAACGCTGATAAAGGAGAATGTTTGTAGGCCAGAGTGGAAATCAGGGATACTGGGGGGTTCTCTGAACTTACCAACAAATGAAAGGTACAGTCATGGAATCATGCCTTTCAGGACTCATAGCAGAGGTTGCAATGCAACATCTGGAACAGTGTTTCTCAACCTTGACAACTTAAAGTCCTGTGGACTTCAACTCCCAGAATCCCCCAGCCAGCATAGCTGGCTGGGGAATTCTGAGAGTTGAAGTCCACAGGACTTCAAGTTACCAAGGTTGAGAAACACTGATCTGGAATCAAGAGCTTTCCCATCAGTGGTGGATTCCGGATCCCGTTGCAACCTGTACGCTGCAACAGGGCCTGGCGCCCATCACGTGGATGCGCGCAGCACACGGATGCGTACTTACCGCCCATGACACTCCAACTGCCCGGCAGAGCATCGCGCAGGCGCCATATGCTCCATGCGTGAAAGCCCCAATCGCAGGGGTGGGTTCCTTCTATACAAAAGATTCCACAAATCTACCGTGCCGTTTAGAACCGGTTCCAGCCCCCTCCCCCCGCCCCGCCCGTCCGCCCATCATCAAGATGAAGAGCAAGAGGAGGAATTCTGGGAGTTGAAGTCCACAAGTCTTAAAGCTGTCAAGTTTGAACACCCCTGGGGTTTTTGTTTCTAAAGGGTTAGGGGTGCAAGGGTCTTGTCACTTGACAGCTTTAAGACTTGCGTGCTTCAAATGCCAGAGTTTCTGAGCAAACATTTTGGTTGCTAAGCAAGAGCGTTGTTAAGTGAATTTCACCACATTTTACATGTTGGCCACTCCCACCCAGTCACAAGGCCAGGAAGCCACTTCCACCCGGTCTCATGACTGCCAAGCCACTCCCACTCGATCACATGGCTGGCAAGTCACTCGCAGTCACATGACTGCTAATCCACTCCCACCCGGTCACATGACTGCCAAGCCATTCCCACTTGGTCACATGGCTGGCAAGCCACTCCCACTCAGTCACATGGCCGGCAACGCAGGCCACACCTACAGAAGAGGTTCTAAACAAATTTGAAGCCCACCACTGCCCAATCTGGTCAAATATCGGTAAGAAGAGCAGGTGGGCAGGTGGGCCCTCCGGAGCACCGTACCAGAACGGTACCTGGTGCTCCCAGCAGGTACTGGTACACCCGTAGTGCGGCGTACCGGTTGTATCCCACCACTTTCCCATACATACAATCCAAAATATGTTTCAGGTATGTAGACGAAATAGTGCAAGTGTTGGCCTTTAAATAAATACATACATACCAGGGGTGGGTTTCAACCGGTTCGCGGCGGTCCCTGCGAACCGTTTGGTCGCCGAACCCGGAAGTAAGTAACTTCCGGGAATGGCGAAGGGCGCGCCCGCCCGCCCGCGGTCCTTACTGGGTTTTGACGAGTTCTGCGCTTCCACGCATGCGCAGGACACATACAGCGCCTGCGCGATCGTCCAGGAGCAGCTGGAGCGTCGCGCAGACGCTAGTACGCATGCGCGCAACCGCACGTGTGCACGGTGGTGTGCGCACTCATGCACAGCACATGTGCCCAACGAGCACACCAGGCCCTGTTGCAGTGTACCGATTGCGACAGGATCCGGACCCCGCTGCTGATACATACATACATACATACATACATACATACATACATACATACATACTTTCCTTTAGAGAATATGTCACTCATCAGCTGAGTCCCGTTGGACTCCGACTGCCATAAACGACTGCCATAAACGTTGGCTACTGGTGGCCTAGTAACCATCAGTTCTAGGATTTATATTCCCAGCAGGTTTTAAGAGTGTCAGGTTGGAAAGGGGCCTAAGAATCATTCATTAAGGCCAATTGGACAAGAAAAAGCAAATAAATAAACCAAGTATTGAATGTAAGGTAACATCTCCAAAACTCAATACAGAAGCTGGATGTTTAACCATGCATGCAGAAAAACATATTGGAGGCGTCATGAAAAGAGGGGAGGAAAAAAAATTAATTTCACTGGCAGAAGCAGCTGTTTAATTGAGGCATTTTTTATTGTGCGCACTCATTGCGCCTCTCCCCCCCCTCCTCAAATTAAAAATAAAACAGTGCCAGGGATTCACATCATTTCTGCACAGAATTACCTCTTGGGCAGGAATTTTTCAATCCGTGACATGACCTTCAGCTGCCGCTTAGGTTGATCTGCATGATTTCCCTTTGCAATCTTGGAGGCTGTCGGAGTTTGGCTGCTATAATTAATAAATAAATACAGGATGCGATTCTGAGCGGGTCCTGCCAGCTGATTCGAAGTTGGATGAGATGTGCATTGCCCTTTTCTTTTTCTTTGGGAATCCTGATGAATGAAACAACATGTTGCTTTAGGGTTATCACTCAGAAGGTTATTAGCCCCTTTCATCATCATTCTAGGAAAAATGCTGTGGCAGTTAAAAATTATATTAAGATCCCATCCTGGGTAGATAGGATGTCTAAAGATTATTTGGCTCATGATGGCTTTCAGAATAAGATGTATCTCCCCAACTTCTCACTTTATAAGAAATTTGCACGGGATTTGGTGAATCTTTTATCTTGGATGAAGCAAAATAAAGCAACCTTTTAATATAAAAATGTTTTGATAATGGTTCGTTTAACAAAAGTGAATAGTACACAATAGCTTGCAGACCTCCATAGCTGGTAGTATGTCGGAGAAAAAAAACATACCAAAGGCATTTTCTGTTCATCTATTGTGGTAAGCCATGGTTTGTTTGACTTAATCAGCTGGGAATAAAAGAATGTTCATGCGTTCCAAAGTTGAGCCCAAGAACCTAACTAAATAAAAACTAGATTTCTTAGTCTTCATATGTTTTGGATCTCCGGGTCCCATACTTTCCAGCCAGTGTGACCTGATGGGACCTTTAGCCCAACCATCTGGAGAACATCAGCTAGTCCTAACCCACATGTTGGCCAACTCAGTAAGCATTCTTCTGAATTCCCAGAGTCCTTGACAACAGTTTAATTGAGATCTCATCTCCAAAAGAGAGATGCTTGGTCTTTCTTATGGCCCGCCAGTGGCCAGCAGAGCTGGCAACAGATTTGAACAGTAAGGAGGTTGGGGAGGAACCTGGGCCAGTCCTGGAGTCTGGGGAAGGCTCTGATGAGGGCTCTGTGTCAGAGGCAGAGAGAGGGCCAGAGCCATCTGACAGTTATCAGATGCCTTCCGAGTCAGACATCAGTGAGGCAGAAGAACAGCTGGAGCCTGTTCTCAGTGGGCGCCTGTGCAGAGCTGCCAGACGAAGCGAACAGCTAAAGAACAGGGGTTGACTTGGGAGTAAGGCCACAGGTGGACTGTGAATGGCCCCTCCCAAAGGGAATAAAAGAGGAGCGAAAGGAAAGTGGAGTTTGCAGGAGACCATTAGTTCGCTTCATTGGTTCGTGACTCTCTGAGGCTCTTTGCCAAGTTTTGCAGATATCAGCCTGGCAGCTCTCCAAGCCAGATAAGGTCTGTGACCATAAATGCTCCCTCGAAAGACTTTGCTGGATGTGAATGAGCAGAATTCACAGTCAATTAATAAAAGGGGTTTTTTTGTGGGGACCAGGAGTTTCCTTCATGCGCTTGGGAAGCCTTGGCCAGAACAAACATTTTCCACATTCTCCAGAAGAGAAACCCCAGAGCAAGCCCTTCCTTATCCCTTTAGCCATGCCAGGATGTTCTCCGCTCTCTTCTAACCGTCTTGCTTTGATGGCCAGAGGGGAGTCCTTCTAGAGCCCCAACGCTTATTAACTTGGTCTCCTACTTTGCCTCCACAGAACCATCTGGTTTGAACTGTACGCCCGGGAATGGCCTTTCAAGACCCAACCAGCTGAGGCAATAATTTGGCAAGTGGGCCGAGGGATGAAGCCGAACCTCAGCCAGATCGGCATGGGGAAGGAGATTTCAGTAGGTGACTTTCGGGTGAAGGGGTGGGAAGGGAGTGGAGAAGAAAGCCCAGAGCAGCAAGGGATCCCTGGTGCTTGATTGTTGCTTTTTTTTTTTTTTTAAGGTGGGGGCAGACGTTACGTTACACAACTAGGGAACATCATCAGTTCTGGAAGAAAGTGAGGTTTACAGGGAGGAGGAGGAGGAGGAGGGGGGGGGGAGAAGACTGTGGGGTCCTTGGTGTTCTCTGAGCTTGCTTGGTTTCTTGCAAATGTTTCATTACCCAAATTAGATAACATCATCAGTGCTAGAAGGAAATGGTGTTTACAGGGAGGAGGAGGAGGAGGAAGAGGAAGAGGAGGAGGAAGAGGAAGAGGAGGAGGAAGACTGTGGGGTCCTTGGTGTTCTCTGAGCTTGCTTGGTTTCTTGCAAATGTTTCATTACCCAAATTAGATAACATCATCAGTGCTAGAAGAAAATAGGGTTTACAGAGAGGAGGAGGAGGAGGAGGAAGAGGAAGAGGAAGAGGAGGAAGGAGGAAGAGGAGCAGGAAGACTGTGGGGTCCTTGGTGTTCTCTGAGCTTGCTTGGTTTCTTGCAAATGTTTCATTACCCAAATTAGATAACATCATCAGTGCTAGAAGGAAATAGGGTTTACAGAGAGGAGGAGGAGGAGGAGGAGGAGGAGGAGGAGGAGGAGGAGGAGGAGGAAGAGGAGGAGGAGGAAGAGGAAGAGGAGGAAGGAGGAAGAGGAGCAGGAAGACCGTGGGGTCCTTGGTGTTCTCTGAGCTTCCTTGGTTTCTTGCGAACGTTTCATTACCCAAATTAGATAAGTGCTAGAAGAGAGGGGGGTTGTTGAGAGGAGGAGGAGGACCATGGGGTCCTTAGTGCTCTCTGAGCTTGGTCACTTTCTTGCAGACATTTCATTATCCAACTAGGCAAACATAATCAGGACTAGAAGGGAGAGGAGTAGGATGGGGGGGGACTTCTTTCTTTCTTTCTTTCTTTCCTTCCTTCCTTCCTTCCTTCCTTCCTTCCTTGCCTGCTTCCTTCCTTCTTTTCTTCCTTCCTCTTTCTCTCTATGCCTCTTATATTCTCTTTCTTTTCTTTCTCTCTTTCTTTTCCCTCCCTCCCTCCCTCCCCCACTCTCTCTCTCTCCTCGCATAGCCCTTTTTTCTTCTCTTCTCTTCGCAGGACATCCTCCTCTTCTGCTGGGCCTACGAGCAGGAGGAGCGACCCACTTTCACCAAACTCATGGAGATGCTGGAGAAACTGCCAAAGCGGAACCGCCGCCTGTCTCACCCCGGCCACTTCTGGAAGTCAGCAGAGTAAGGCGGAGGACGCCCTCCTCTTCAAGCGCCCGTCTTCGTTGGCTTCCCTGGGCCCCAGCCGCCTGATCCCCAGCCCCATTTCTTTAGTTATCGCCACCCAGCTAATCCTCGGAAGGGCAGAACAGTTGATTCTTAACCAAGTTAAGAATTTCGCTGGGTTATTTTCTTTGTTATCAGGCATTCCCCCAAAAAATGAGTTTTTGAGAATGAGAATTTGGCCCAAATTAAACGTTGAGCATTGACACATATGCAAAATTAGGTCAAGGATTACTAGCAGCCGAGCAATGGTGAAATATCTGGGGCGGGGTGGGGGGGGAACCCTGCAGTACTCTTTCCTGCTCTGGCTGTTTACCGACCTCCCTAGGGTATAAATTTAAGGCCATCCCTAACACACACATGCACACACACACACGCACGCACAAACACACAGCCTGTTGCTAGGCCAACTGTCTGCTCACAGCTGGAGTGAGCCTTGCATTCCATTTCTGTTCTTTGCAAAGAAAGAGGAGGGGAAGAGGCACCTGCAAGAAAGAATTATCCCTATTTTTTTTTTAAATACCCAATTTCCTCTCAAATTGTCCACCATTGTTCAAGCCTGAAAGATAACGTGACATCGCAAGGGTTTGAGACTCGATCGGTTAAGGTAAAGGTTTCCTCTATCCTATGTCAGACTCTAGGGGGCGCTGCTCTTCTCTGTTTCTTAGCCAAGGTAGCCATCTCTGTCCGAAGACGCTACTGTGATCATGTGGCTGGCATGACTATGAGGAGGCGCATGGAACTCTGTTACCTGCCCACTGAAGTGGTGTTGTGGCCCACCAGTCGCCAGCAGAGCTGGCAGCAGATTCAGACAGTGAGGAGGTTGAGGAGGAACCTGGGCCAGTCCTGGAGTCTGGGGAAGACTCAGACGAGGGCTCTGTGTCGGAGGCAGAGAGGGAGCCAGGGCTATCTGGGAGTTATGTGCTGCCTCTGGAGCCTCCAGAATCGGACATTAGTGAGGCAGAGGAACAGGGAGCATGCGCAGAGCTGTCAGAAGGCAAGAATAGTTAAGACAAAAGGGGCAATATGGGAGTAAGGCTTGGAGATGTTTGGGCCTTCCCATGAGACATAAAGGAGGAGCAAAAGCAAATTTGTTCATTCTGATCGGTTCAAGCTTTGAGAAGCTCTGTTTTGACTCTGTGCTAGGTTTGGCCTTGCAAAGCTAATTGGCAATTAGGTCTTTGGCGGCATTTCAAGGGAGCTAAAGGTGAGTGCTTGTCAGCATTACCCTACAAGAATGTGGCAGATTCCTGTCGGACTCTTCACAGACTGTTTGTGAATCATTACGGGTTGTCAATGAATATAATTCACAGTGGCTTAAATAAAAAGAGGCATTTGGGGACTAAGCGTGAGATTTTTACTGTCTCAGGAAGCCGAGGTCAGAACAAATGGTACCTATTTGTCTAGTCGCATTTGTGTGCTTTCAAACTGCTAGCTGGGCAGGAGCTGAAGCGAGGGATGGGAGCTCACCTCCATCGCATTGTGCTTGGGTTTCAAACCCGGGCTGTCAGCTTTCCAGCTAACAAGCTCAGCATCTTTAACCACCGAGAATCCCAAATCCAGGCCTTCATGAGACCCCCAAAGCATTCCTGTGCTTTCTCTACCTCTCCCCACAACCGACTTCATAGGTTCATTGTTGTGGAGCTCAACCTGGAGGAAAGAGTGCTGATGAAGCTGTTTGGAATTGCCAAAGAGAAGGCAGGGTTGAAATCCATCAGTAGCTAAATGGTAGATTAGGAGGACCAGATGTTACTTCCCAGGAATGTTGATCTCTCTGATTAGGTGCCCTTCCCTTCATCTTCTTGACAGACGGATGAGAATAACCAGGTAATTCTGGAAGCCTTCTGCTCAAAAGGGAGTGGAGACCTTCTGTACTTGCTTAGCAATACTCTCTTCATCCTCCCGACCCTTGTTTTCAGCAGCATCAGATGGATTCATTCATCACTCAAAGTCCTGGAGGAATCTGTTTGGATCTGGCTCAGCGTGTTGCACAAATTGAGCCCTGGTGGTCTGTAAACCAGAGGACATGGCTGAGGGCCTTTGTCCACTCCAGAACTGATGAGCCCTCTGCCCTCCTGGAGTTCAGCAGAAAGCTTTAACCACCATACAATGTGCTACCTCACTGCCGAGCCTTATCCTGCCTCTGTTTCCCACTTCAAGCAGAGTCCTCTTGGAGTCTTCAATGGTTTGACGGGAATGGGGACCTTCATTGATTGGAGACTTCAAGGGGCAGACTGAAGACTGATCCTGCTGGAGAAGATCTCTCTACATGAGCCAACACTGACTCAACACAGACGATCTTCAAGCAGAACCATTTGGGCTCCCTTGTCCACATTTATCTTGGACCTGGAGTTTCTCTCAGGCACATCTTCTCATGGAGACTTTCCTTACCACTGAATGGTGATGCTATCCACCCATCCTTGAGATGATAGTGTCAGGGTTCCCACAGATGCCTAATTAAATCATGAGACTTGTGCCAAGCTTCAAAAGAAACCCAGTTATTTATTAAGAGCGTCATGTCAGCACGTTCCTAAGTGAAGCCAGCTCTGACCCCATGTAATTTACGGCCCCAATCATGACCCTGTTTTCCCCATCCTCCCAGGGTATGTCATCAATCACATTTGCCAACAGGGCAATTTGCCGGGTTTTAGAGATCACTCCCCTCCGGCCGCTGTGGGCAACCCTGGGAGACAGCCTTGAGAGATATATGTCTGGAATGTGCTTTTGCTTTTGGCTGCCATGCTGCTTCGCCGTTTTCTCATCCCCCTTGCCTATGGCAACTCAAGAGCAGACCAGGGATGCTTTGCGACAGATAGAATGCTACTGTACATCTACATAAAATTTACACTTACATTGCTTGCCTCTACACGAGGGGTGGTGGGTAACTACATCCTATTGACTTCAAACTGAGACAGTATGACCACCTAAGGAATTCTGGGAGTTGAAGTCCACAAGTTGTAAAGTTGTTGTGGTTCCCTGTCTACCCTTACCCTCTCTTGTTCCAAGTACCAGAAATGGATGACTAAAGCTAAACAGATTTTGTTCTAACCTAGGCTTCCCAAAAGCACGAAGCCAACTCCTCATCCCTATAAAACCTCTTTTATTTAGATTAAAGGGAATTCCTCTCCAGCAAAGTCCCGGCCAACAGTCTTTCAAGAGATTTCACAACTACAGACCTTTATCAGGCTTGGAGAGCTGCCAGGCCGATATCTTCCAAACGCCATGCTGTAGCAGCAATTACTTGGCAAGAAGTCAGGAACAGATCTTCACCCGAATGAATTGAACTCATTGTCTCCTGCAAACTCCACTCCCCTTTCGTTCCTATTTCATTCCCTATGGGAGGGGCCATTCACCGTCCACCTGCGGCTTTACTCCTGAGTCGGCTCTTGTTCCTTAGCTGTTCCCTTCTCCTGGCAGCTCTGCACATGCGCACATCAGGAACAGGATCCAGCTGCTCTCCTGCCCCACTGATCTCTGACTCCAAAGGCAGCTGATAACTGTCAGATGGCCCTGGCCCCCTCTCTGCCTCTGACACAGAGCCCTCATCCGAGCCTTCCCCAGACTCCAGGACTGGCCCAGGTTCCTCCCCAACCTCCTCAATGTCTGAATCTGCCGCCAGCTCTGCTGGCCGCTGGTGGCCCACAACAGATGCCATACACCTTAAGCCTGCCTTTGGATGGTGCCAAAGAGGGGGGAGGGAAGGAATACTCTTTTAATGCCACCCCCACACCTAAAGACAACTTGAGCCTGTCTCATTCATGGCCCAGATGCCAGTTGAAGGCAACATCAGAAGGACATTATGGCGGTTTGCGAACTTGCTGCAGTGTGAATGTCATTCCCTGTTTGACTCTTGTTCTCTTTCTCTCTCTCTTTCTCTTTCCTTCCCAGGCTGTGAATCAGAGGATTGGTGCCTTTCTTACATCCCTCTTCCTTCCCCTTCTCCAATCCCTCCGTCCTTGTCCACAGACTGGAAAGGTACGGCCAACTTGGAAGTGTTTCCGGCATCAGAGAGGTGCTGATCTCATCCTGCCCTTTAAAGCAACAGACCTGAGGCCTGGACAGCAAGCCCAGTCTCGTGGGGGGGCGGGGGAAGAAGAATGGACGGTTCTTTGGTGTGGATGGAATGTCAGACGGAGAACAGGAAGCAGATCAGAGGCTGAACGGTAGCCCGCCCCCCTGCTCATCGGTCTGGAAACATCTGATGGCAACCAGCCCTGAGATTATGTTCCCACGGGAATATCTGAGGGCAACTGTGAGCTACCCTTAGAAGCCATTTTGCATTAGTGGATGCTGATATTTCTCTCTCTCTTTCTCTCTCTCTCTCTCTCTCTCTCTCTCTCTCTCTCTCTCTTTTTCTTTTTTTGTATGGTTCTCTTTGGTTGCTTCCCTTGGACTTCCTGTTTCATTGCCTGCCCCGTGGAGAAAGGAGAAGGCTGTTTCAGCAGCATCGGGGAGGAGGGTGACTTTTTAACAGGACGCCACAGAGGTGCTCTTAGATCGTCCCAAGGGTGCTTTTTCAAAAAGGCAACTTGGATTTCCTTTGCGTGTTTGTGCTTTTTCCCCCTCTTGTTCTGGTCCGGAAGCTGCTTGGATGAGATGCGAAACATCTTCAAATAATAATTTAAAAAAACAGTTGCCTTTCCAAAAAAGCACTTTTGGGACAATCGTGACCTGGAGGACGGAGACCATCTCCGTAGACCATGGCTTAGATCTCTCCTCAAATTGCTTTCCCCCTGGCTGTTCATAAAACAGTCCATCAGGCAGAGCAGAGAAGGAACTCGGAAGAGTATCCAGGGAGAGCTTCATCCTTGAGTAACCTTCACGCAGTCAAGAATTTCCTCCAACTTTCCTTCTGGGTTCAACTATACCCCCCCCACACACACACCTTCTCTTTTTTTTGGTATCTGGCAACTCTCACCGGGGTGGGGATGAATTTCTCCACCCAGAGCTGAGATTTGACATCGAAGCTGAACCTGCTGTTAGCAGCTGCCAGTCCGTGGCTTTCAAGTGTATCTTGTTCTTTTGGTGCCTGATGATTTTTTTAAAAAAATATTTTTTAAATCGGTCGCTGACATTGTTCACCATCTCTGTGACTTCCTCTTCGCTGCCCTCCCTGCCTTGCAGAACCAAGTTGGGACATGCCCCGATCTTGATAGCCCATTCCTCCATCAGTGCTCTCTGCTACATGTCAAAATTGTTGAAGAAGGCCAGACCTGCAGTATGCTACGCGCAGACTTCACACGTATTTTGAGCTGTGTTCCTAGGCCTCAGTGTCTATGTTTTATTCGCAAGGGGCATTATAAATTCATATCTGGCGGGTGGTGTGGCTGTAGAATCTCTTTCTTTTTAGATAAAATACAATAGAATAACAGAGTCGGAAGGGACCTTGGAGGTCTTCTAGTCCAACCCCTTGCCTAGGCAGGAAACCCTACACCACTTCAGACAAATGTTTGTCCAGTGTCTTCTTGAAAACTTCCAGTGTTGGAGCATTCACAACTTCTGGAGGCAAGTTGTTCCCCTGATTAATTGTTCTAACTGTCAGGAAATTTCTCCTTAGTTCTAAATTGCTTCTCTCCTTGATTAGTTTCCACCCATTGCTTCTTGTCCTATCCTCAGGTGCTTTGGAGAATAGCTTGACTCCCTCTTCTTTGGGGTAGCCCCTGAGATATTGGAAGACTGCTATCCTGTTGCCCCAAGTCCTTCTTTCTATTAAACTAGACAAACCCAGTTCCTGCAACCGTTCTTCATATATTTTAGCCTCCAGTCCCCTAATCCTCTTTGTTGCTCTTCTCTGCACTCTTTCTAGAGTCTCAACATCTTTTCTACATCGTGGCAACCAAAACTGGATGCCGTATTCCAAGTGTGGCCTTACCAAGGCCTTATAAAGTGGTTTTAACACTTCACGTGATCTTGATTCTCTCCCTCTGTTTATGCAGCCTAGAACTGTGTTGGCTTTTTTGGCAGCTGCTGCACACGGCTGGCTCCTATTTAAATGGTTGTCCACTAGGACTCCAAGTTCCCTCTGATAGATTTCAGACAGTTTTGATGAGCTTATTAGCAGTTATTAGGGAGAGGGGACAATTCAGATCAGAAAGGATATTAATCTAATTATTTCAACCCATCGTCCCTGCTACTTTTGAGGGTCCTTATTCTAAGCCGAGCCCTGGACCTCTACTTCAAGGTCACACTCTGATGGCATCATTGCATCTAGCTAGCTGCAAATTTTGTGAAATGTTGCATTGAAGCCATTTGAGGTTCCTATCAATTTTCGGGGCCAAAGAGCTGTGCCTTTTTCCTACTCGGCTTTTAGTTAGCTACAGATTAATTACAGATTCGATTAAGGAGAAATCGTCTAGTGATAAAAGCTACCGTGATTAAATCAGACTGTAGAGAGACAGAAAGGTAGAAGACAGAATAACAGAGTTGGAAGGGACCTTGTAGGTCATCTAGTCCAACACACCCAAGCAGGAGACCCTACTCCAGTCTCTTCTTGAAAGCTTCCAGTAATGAAGCTCCCACAACATCTGGAGGCAACTTCTGTTCCATGGGTTGATTGTTCTTCTGTACACAACAACAGATAACAAACAATTGAAGCCTAAAGGGCTGAATGGCCCTGCCTTCCATTAAAAAAAAACCTTATTTGAGAATATTGCACTTAGTTGCAAGGTTCCAAATATTCAATCTTACATTGGGTTGTTTCCCCCCCCTGCCCAAACCCCAAAAGGGACATCTTAATTTTCTCTCTCTCATGAGATCTGGAGACCAGCTACACTTTCCTGTCCCCAGTCTATAATTTCTTGGGCCCCGTGGAAACTACAACGTGAGAAACATTAAGAGCCACCAATCAAAAAAGCCGGAGGGAAAAACCCTGCAGAAATAAAATGAGAAAAAATGTGGTTCATCTCTCGACCTGTTGAAGAAACGCAGGCCCCTTTCCCTCATTTTCCTGAATCTCACTGTTTACTACCCACCCTTCACCTTTTCTCCACCTCTTTTCACCTTTCCTTTCTTTATGGCCCTCGCTTGCGTTCTTCTCTTCCTGGTTCTCTGCACGCCTCTTGGGGGCGAGGCATGTGAAAACGCTCCCTAAATATTGCATTAATTTACGAGAGAAAGTCATTTTTTCCCCACCTAGGTTTCCTCATTGCAATGGGTAAAATAGCAAAAAAAAAAAAAAAAAAAAAATTCTTTCACATTCTTGCTCCAGGCACTCTGCATCCTGCCAGCTCAAAAAAAAAAAATTTGCAGGATCTAAATCTCGTCGCATCTCTCTCTTTCGCATTATCTCCGTTGGGTTCCTGGGTCTCGCAAACCCGACTTTCGCTTAGGACTTGTTTCGATGAGCTTTGAAGGTGTCGTCATGTCGGAAAGAGATTTGATGGGTCTAGTTGGACCTGTCCAGTTTCCTTCCTTCTGAGTCTCAGACATGCTTGACACATTACAAGACTTGCGTACCTGCCTTAGGAGCAGTCTTGATATTTTTTTTCAGCGCCAAAGTTCATGTGCGTTTGTTGTCAATGTCAAGAGGGCCACCTTGCCTTCCTCTTCTCTCCCCCTCGGACGCATTTTTGTTATGCTGGGGGGGTGGGTTACACCCTCCAAGTACTCTGACCTCTTCTTTTTTCACAAGGAAGTTGCAACGTGAGATCAGGAATTTTGTGATGATCTGTTTCGCCTCCTGATCTCTAGGACAACGCACTAAACTTGTTGTTTTTTTGTTTTTTTATTTGTCTTGTATGCCGCCCACTCCCGGAGGACTCCGGGCGGCTCACAATAAGCAAGGGGAGGGGGATAAATAGACAAAACAACACTTTAAAAATACTTGGCTAAATGTGTCCAACCTTGGCAACTTTAATATAGTTGAAACTCTAGAAAGAGTGCAGAGAAGAGCAACAAAGAGGATTAGGGGACTGGAGACTGAAACATATGAAGAACAGTTGCAGGAACTGGGTATGTCTAGTTTAATGAAAAGAAGGACTAGGGGAGACATGATAGCAGTCTTCCAATATCTCAGGGGCTGCTACATAGAAGAGGGAGTCAAACTATTCTCCAAGGCACCTGAGGGTAGAACAAGAAGCAATGGGTGGAAACTAATCAAGGAGAGAAGCGACCTAGAACTAAGGAGAAATTTCCTGACAGTGACAACAATTAATCAATGGAACATAAGTTGCCTCCAGAAGTTGTGAATGCTCCAACATTGGAAATTTTTAAGAGGAGATTGGACAACCATTTCTCTGAAGTGGTGTAGGGTTTCCTGCCTAAGCATGGGGTTGGACTAGAAGGCCTCCAAGGTCCCTTCCAACTCTGTTATTCTATTCTATATCTATCAACCTTCTGCTTACAGGTGAGAGGGCTCATTAATGGGCTTTCTGCTGGGGTCTTCTCTTAATCTGTCAGCAACAAAGCATCTCTAGGAAACACTTTTTTCTCCCAGCAAGACTAAATTTCTCTTGCAAGGAAATTTAAAAAAGATTGAGCTTTAACAGGCTTGGCTGTTCCAGTTTTTAACAGCCATGTCAACTCCAAGTGTTTCTGAGGCTGATTTAGTATCTCTAACCAATTCTCCAGCTGTCGTGATGCCAAGTGGATTTTGACCATTGTAAATGCAATTTCTCTAGGTTTGTTGAATGTCCTGAAATGGGAAAAACGTTTCTTAGGCTCCCAGCTTGGCAAACTGGCATCGCATGTTCTCACAGTCGTGGGAGATGCATAAACCTCAAAGCATCTCTTCGGCCAGATGCTCTGGGAAGCCAAATTCCAGAGATAGTGTTTATAGGCGAGGAAGAGTGGTAGCATTCAAGTGCAGAAGAAATATTTGCCCTGGTTTCAGAAGATATAAAGGGGAACTACATCCTAATGGGGCCCATTTTACAACTGAAGGGGATTGCGATGCCCCAGAAACTAAAAATAAGAGCTTTTATAGGCCATCAAACTGAACAGAATAGCAGAGTCGGAAGGTACCTTAGAGGTCTTCTAGCCCAACCCTATATCGTTCCAGACAAATTGCCATCCAATCTCTTCTTAAAAAAAAACTCCTTCAGTGATGGAGCATCCTTCATCCGGCAGCAGAATGTGTTTAATTCCATTGTGTGTGTTTGGGCTTGTGAGTGTGAGATTTATTTAGACATTTATTTGTGTACCCATCTCTTTAAGAATCACATTAGAAAGAGCCTTCAGGACTGAGCTAGCCCCTGATACCCTCAGAGGTTACTCACTGAGAGGAATACATTTGTGGGCTAAATTAACAGATTAACAGAGTTGGAAAGGGACCTTGGAGGTCTTCTAGTCCAACCCTCCGCCCAAGCAGGAGACCCTACACCATTTCTGACAGGTGGCACTCCAGTCTCTTCTTGAAAGCCTCCAGGGATGAAACTCCCACAACTTCCGAAGGCAACTTCTGTTCCATGGATTGATGGTTCTCGCTGTCAAAAAGTTTCTCCTTATTTCTAAGTCGAATCTCTCCTTGATCAGTTTGCATCCATTGTTCCTTGTCTGGCCTTCGGGGACTTTGGAAAATAGCTCGACCTCCCTCTTCTCTATGAGAGCCCATCAAGTATTGGAAGACTGCTATGTACTGCCAGCCATGGTGGCGCAGTGGTTAGCGTGCAGTACTGCGGGCTACTTCTGCTGGCTGCCTGCAATTTTCAAATCTCACCAGGCTCAAGGTTGACTCAGCCTTCCATCCTTCCAAGGTGGGTAAAATGAGAACCCAGATTGTTGGGGGCAAGAGACTGACTCTGTAAACCACTCAGAGAGGCCTGCACAGCACTGTAAAGTGGTATATAAGTCTAAGGCCTATTGCTATTGCTCTCATGTCTCCCCTGGTTCTTCTCTTCACTAGACTAGCCATGCCCAGTTCCTGCAACCGTCCATCGTATGTTTTAGCCTCCAGTCCCCTAACCATCTTCGTTGCTCTTCTCTGCACTTTTTCTAGAGTCTCAACATTTTTCTTACAGTGACCAAAACTGGATGCAATACTCTAGGTGTGGTGCTTTATAGAGTGGTGTTAGAATGAAGCAATTGTTCCCATGGATTTTAGACCCTTCTTCCTTTTGGGGCACTTTTAAAGATTTTAGAAGCAAAGCGAGGAAGCTCTAAGCCGCTGACTCAGCTCTCTCCCCACCCTGTCCTCTGAAAAGTGAATGGATAAATGAAGCTTGGAGTTTGCATAGCTCCCTGTGGTGTCTTTAGTTCTGGAAGGCTGGTGTCCTTCCGCGATTGACCGGCGCGATGTGGTTTTATGTGCCCTGTCTGCCAAAAATGAGAACTCCATGCCATCGTGAGCACATCCTCTCGGCTTTGTGCAATTGAAGTTGCGGTTAGGCCTCTTGCTGTGCGCCTTCTTGGAAAGGAAGATGTGGGATTTAAAGCCCGCTGTGTGAAAAGCTGGATTCCCTTATTCTGCAGAAAAGGGGTGTGTTCCAGAACTTGTTGCTTGCTTGCTTTCTCTTTCTTTCCGTCCTTCCTTCCTTTTTATTTCTTTTTCTTTCTTTCCTTCCTTCCTTTCTCTCTTTTTCTTTCTCTTTCTCTTTTCTATATCTGTCTTTGTCCCTTCCTTCCTTCTTTCCTTCCTTCCTACCTTCTTTTCTCTGTTTCTCTTTTCTTCTCTATCTCTGTCTTTGTCCCCTCTTTCTTAAGGTCTGTCTGTTTTTCTTTCTTTTCTTCTTTCCTTCTTTCTTTCTTTCTTTCTTTCCTTCCTTCCTTCCTTCCTTCCTTCTTTCTTTCCTTCTTTACTTCTTCCTTCCTCTTTCTTTCTTTCTTTCTTTCTTTCTTTCTTTCTTTCTTTCTTTCTTTCTTTCTTTCTTTCTTTCTTTCTTTCTTTCTTCACAACCCACTCAGATCCTTCAGAAACTGTCCCTTTCTTAGCCTTCTAGGCAGGAGCCATTCTGATTCCTTGATCCCAATTAAAAGGGAGCCTTTCTTATTTCTCTTTCGGGCTATGTTTGAGTTGGTTGCCGCAGTTGGTATTTATTTTGGCTTTGTTTTTTTTAATTCAAGCTAGATTTCAAAGTTTCGAAGAAGCTGGGGAGAATAGATACAAGCAAGACAAGGGCAAGATCCTTGCAGTTTAAAAAAAACAACGATAATCCAGACAGGAAGCATATCCAGATTAACTATTTCTACTTCATTGTAAGGTTACGTTAACAGATTCTTGCCAGTCTGAATAATGCATTTTCTCATCCCTCTCCACCTTTGCAATCTAAAGAAACAGTGTCCCTTCTAAGTCATTTGTCATATCCCTGGGGTTTTTTATTTTTTATTTTTGACTGGCTCAGTTGCTTATTATTTGGCCATTATCTGTTCTGGGACTCTTCTTTCTACCCCCCAAGATCATTCCCACATGCCATTGCATCAGGAGACTGTCTTGACTGTGGGAGTCTAAGGACCCACAAACACACCCGAGTAGGAAAGTGTCACAGCAAGATTCAGCCACCCATGAGTTGCTTTTCTTGCGTTGATGGATTTCTCGATGCTAGAGGGCAGCGAAGGTTGAGGATTATGACAGGTCTGTGTGACATGACGGACGACATCTGCTCAAATATTTTGCACACATAGGGAACAGTACAGAATAACAGAGTTGGAAGGGACCTCGGAGGTCTTCTAGTCCGACCCTCTGCTCAGGCAGGAAAGTTCTCAAGAGATGGCCTCATTTTCATTCTCTGCAGGGTTGGAAGGCCTGTTAGCCTTCTGCAAAAAATCCTGGGGCCTCCTTAGCATTCTTTTTATGTGGCCTACTAGCCGATAACCTAGCATTGTTTGGGTATTTATTTATTGCGGGGAAATGTTCAGACCAAACATAATTTCTAATGTTGGATTTTCCCCCTTACCAGAGGGAGCCTCCTTGTGGAGTACTGTGAAACCGTTAGCATGGCAACTCCACTGAGCTGTACAGTAGAAGCTATTTTACGACAGTACGGTAGAAACCATTTTAAGGCACAACAGGCTGTATCTTAACAGAACACCCCCCCCCAAGGGTTGTTAGGGGTGTCTTACCCCCACAATATTTTTTTCCCTGAGAGTTAAGTCATCTGTGTACCAAGTTTGGTTGAAATTGGTACAGTGATTTCAGGGAGATGCAAAAATTGGTGCCTTTGATTAACAGGCGGATAGAGAAATCCCCTCTGCAGTGCCAAATTTCAGTAGAGCTATAGGCGGTGATTAAATCGTAGTTATTGTATTGACACTTTAAAAATGTGACCAAAATGGAAGGTCATTTAAATACTCCATCTGGTCCTGCTTTCTCCCCGGGATCCAAAACCTCTGCAAAATTCAGTAGTCCTTTGATTTTCAGTTTTTCATTTTAGGGACCCTCTGAAGTAAGGATGGCGCTAGAAAAAGTGACGGATGACCACTTTTCACACTGAACGACTGTTGCTGATAAGTCAGGATCACGTGACTTACATTCAGAGGCTCATATTTATGGCAGTTGCCGTGTCCCGAGGTCACGTGTTTACCCCTTTGCGACCTTCTGACAGACAAAGTCGACAGGGAGGCCAAATTTACTTAACAACCGTGCTACCGTCTTATCAACTGCAGCGATTCACTCACTGACAAGTGGGGCAAGACAGGTTGTAAAAGGAGGTGAAAACTCATTTAGGAGAGCGGAGGTGGCTCAGTGGTTAGAGTGGAGTACTGCAGGCTACTTCAGCTGACTGCTAGCTGCAGTTCGGCAGTTCGAGTCTCATCAGGCTCAAGGTTGACTCAGCCTTCCGTCCTTCTGAGGTGGCTAAAATGAGGAACCAGATTGTTGGGAGCAAAAGGCTAACTGTGAATTGTTTAGAGAAGGCTGTAAATCACTGTGAAGCAGTATAGAAGTCTAAGTGCTATTGCTATTGTTATTCCTTTCTTCTTCTCTCCTTCCTTCCTTCCTTCCATCCATCTATCCATGGTACACAATGGTTAGAATGCAATATTGCAAGTTAACTCTACCCACTACTGGGAGTTCAAGCCTGATTGGCTCAAGGCTGACTCAGCCTTCCCTCCTTCCGAGGTGGGTAAAATGAGGACCCAGATTACTGGGGGCAAGAGGCTGACTCTGTAAACCACTTAGAAAGGGCTGTAAAAGTACTATGAAGCAGTATATAAGTCTAAGTGCTATTGCTATTGTTATTCCTTTCTTCTTCCTTCCTTGCTTCTATCAATCCATCCTTCCTTCCTTCCATCCATCAATCCATCTATCCATAGTGCGCAATGATTAGAATGCAATATTGCAAGTTAACTCTGCCCCCTGCCAGGAGTTCAATCCTGACCGGCTCAAGGTTGACTCAGCCTCCCATCCTTCCGAGGTCGGTAAAAGGAGGACCCAGATTGTTGGGTGGGGGGGGAAAGGCTGACTCTGCAAACCGCTTTGAGGGGGCTGTGAAAGCACTATGAAGCGGTATATGAGTCTAAGCGCTATTGCTATTGCTATTAACACCTGTCTCGCTTAGCAACAGACGTTTTGCGCTCCATTGTAGTTGTAAGCAGGAGACCACCTGTAATACATGCTGAAGGAAAACAAATTTGCTGATTCTTTAGATTAGAGGAAAATGTAAAAGAGGAACTGTTGCATGTTAGCATCGAACATGGTTTATCTGCTGGCACCCCCCACCCCCACCCCACTTCCAATCCCAAAGAAGCCAAGCATGTCGGCTTATGTTCTCATCACGCTTTCTTATTCCCCACCCCACCACCCGGCCAAGTTTTAAATTATCAATAACCAATCTCCATTCCCCCTCCCTTCCTTTGATCTCTCTTCTTTTGGCTTCACTGCCCTCTTCCACCCTGTTCTTTTTTATCGATGGATTTTTATCCGGTTTAAAAATAACCAGCTCTTCAGAACAGAGGATATAAGGGAAACCGCCACAATGCCAACTAATAGGAGTTCCAAGGGTGGGATTGTGGTTATCCGGTAGCTCAGATTTATTAGCCAGCTCCATAGAGACATGGGTTTATTTACAGATCTGTTGAGTGAGCGTGAACTCTCGTCCCCTTCCCCGATCCGCTCCAGGGAGTTGTGTCAGACCTTTTCTTGTTCACAGTGAGGCTTGTTCTGTTCAGTGCAGAGGATAAGAAAATTGTCTTAGAAGCAATGGTGAAATTCAAATTATGTGGGCGTTATGTGGGCGTGGCTTGGTGAACGTGGCAGGGGAAGGATACTGCAAAGTCCCCATTCCCTCCCTACTCCAGGGAAGGATACTATAATATCCCCATTCCCTTCCCACTCTAGAGAAAGGATACTGCAAAATCTCCATTCCCTCCCACTCCAGGGGAAGGATACTGCAAAATCCCCATTTCCTCCCACTCCAGAGGAAGGATACTGCAAAATCCCCATTCCCTCCCACTCCAGGGGAAGGATACTGTAATATCCCCATTCCCTCCAACTCCAGAGGAAGGATACTGCAAAATCTCCATTCCCTTCCCACTCCAGGGGAAGGATACTGCAAAATCCCCATTTCCTCCCACTCCAGAGGAAGGATACTGCAAAATCCCCATTCCCTCCCACTCCAGGGGAAGGGTACTGTAAGATCCTCATTCCCTCCCACTCCAGAGGAAGGATACTGCAAAATCTCCATTCCCTTCCCACTCCAGGGGAAGGATACTGCAAAATCTCCATTTCCTCCCACTCCAGAGGAAGGATACTGCAAAATCCCCATTCCCTCCCACTCCAGGGGAAGGGTACTGTAAGATCCTCATTCCCTCCCACTCCAGAGGAAGGATACTGCAAAATCTCCATTCCCTCCCCACTCCAGGGGAAGGATACTGCAAAATCTCCATTTCCTCCCTACTCCAGGGAAGGATACTGTAATATCCCCATTCCCTCCCACTCCAGGGGAAGGGTACTGTAAGATCCTCATTCCCTCCCACTCCAGGGTAAGGATACTGCAAAATCCCCATTTCCTCCCACTCCAGAGGAAGGATACTGTAAAATCCCCATTCCCTCCCACTCCAGGGGAAGGATACTGTAAGATCCTCATTCCCTCCCACTCCAGAGGAAGGATACTGCAAAATCCCCATTCCCTCCTGATCAGCTGGGACTCGGGAGGCAGAGAATGGATGAGGGCAGGGCCAGTCAGAGGTGGTATTTTTACCGGTTCTCTGAATTACTCAAAATTTCTGCCACCGGTTGTCCAGAACTGGTCAGAACCTGCTGAATACCTCCTCTGATTTGCAAGACTAAGGTTCAATGGCATTCAAGGACCTCTTATGCCTACATAATGATTCCAGACTAATTCCCGACTCAGACATGGCTCAGCCATCTGTCTCTGACATTTAGTTGCCTCTCATGTATATCATCAGTTGCTGTTTTCAGTGCCGTTGTGACTTTGAACAAGCCCTGAAGAAATGGCTGTAAGTCGAAGTCTCGCTGTATTCATTTATTTATTTTTATGCCTTCAAGCCATCTTGACAAAGTTTTCCGGCTGTCGCCTTTGCTTCCTTCCTAGGGCTCAGGGAGAATGGCTGGCCCAAGGCCACCCAGCTGGCTTTCCATCTAAGGCAGGATTAGAACTCACCGTCTCCCTGCTTCTAGCCTGGTGCCTTAACCACTACACCAAACGGGCTCTCTCACTTACCTATATCCTTCAGCGTATACCCATTTGCGTGTGCATATACATCCATGCAGACAAACACATACAGATACACCAATCTATAGACTTATTTCAGAGCCCTAATTTTGGGCTCTAATTCCAGCTATCAAGGGCAGCACAATCCGAGATGATCCTTCCCCTGATTACCTTTGAGTAGTAGAGCAAATACACACCCACACAGGAACGGCCGTGGCAGTCCGTCACCCAAATGCAGAAAAACACAAGGCAGATGTATTCTAATCCACACATCCCATAAGCTCTTACTTTGCTCTACGCCGCACATTCCTTTCTTAATTCTCTGGTTGCCTTATTAACAATCCTGGGGAAAACCCTCTTTAGACCCTTTAATTCTCTAAACACACACACACACACACACATACACACACACACATACGCACATGCACACACACGTAGTCTAATGGCGTTTGTGTTTCTGGCTTTTCACCACTGCGGCTGCTTCTCCCCCCCCCCCCTTCCTTTCCTGCCCACGCAGTGGCATTTTGAAATCCCCACTGGCTTCCGAGCCAGTAGCAAAAAAAAAAGAAAAAGCACAGATTGGTGACATGCTCCCTTTGCACACATGCCAGTCAATATTTCTGTATTGAACGTTCTTTTCCTGGCCCGCTTGCCAATATTTCTCTTTTCCCCGAGAACTCGCGAAGGGCGCGAGGATAAATGGTGCGAGCCGTCGGCCTCTGCTTGGCTAGGCACCGCCGAGAACGTTTGGGCACATCTAAGCAAAATATTGTACTTGGCATCACACGCTTGCTACAGATTGTAGGGTTTTAGAAATTAGGAAGTTTAGCTGTTACACCCAGGAGTAGATTTGTCACAGGCTTTGTGCCGTCTCTGGCCACACCTCTGCAGCAATCTGGCACTCTTAAGGTCAGCGCACTGAAATTCAGTGGCAAAGGGAATTCAAGTGGAGGCATCTTTGCCTGTTTTTAAGTTCAGAGTAGGGATGGGAGACCACTGGGTGATCTTGAATTGCAATTCTTGGCAGCCCGCAGCCAGAAGGACGCTGGGCATTGTGATTAGTTCTCCCGACTAAGATCCCGCTTATAAGGCCATGCGCAGGTAGTCCTCACTCAGTGACAGTAATTGTGATGAAGAACTCTTGTCACTAAAGAGTCGAGTAATGCGGTTGGCCCGACTCACGATGGTAACAGCAGCCATTTCAGTTGGCGTCATAAGGCAAATAAGCATGGCTGCAGTGTTCCGTGGTCAAACGATTGCCATTTGCGACTTCCTGCAGGCTTCCTCATTGATTTCCCTTCCCCGAAGCCAGCAGTGAAAGTCACAAAATGATGATTGTTTGATCCCAGGACAGCCAATGTTGTGAGCCAGCTGCCCAAATCATAGTCGTGTGACCGCAGGGATGCCGCAACAGCCCCACGGGACTAGTCACGATCCCCACTTGTTCAGTACCGTGGCACCATCAAACAGCCACTGAAATGCATGGCCGTTTAATGAGAATTGCCTGTAACCGCATCGAAGTCGGGAGACATTATCAAGTCCTTTGTACATAAGGAGCACCTCTGTAAAAAAAAACAAAAATCACATCTCTTGTGTGTGAATGTCACATATACACAACAGCCCCAACTGAGGGAGGGGGACAGCGTGGTTGTGCTGTTGTGTTCTCTGTGTCGGTCTTGAAGTAAAGAAATGAGTCACAGCATGTTTATTCCCAGGGGAAGAACTTTCACCCACCTCGAAAGCAATGGAGGGGGGGCCTCCAAAGCAGAGTGGCAATCCTTCGAAGCTCCACTTTTAATTGCCATTATCCCTTTACTGCAAAATATATATACACTATATTGCCAAAAGTATTCGCTCACCTACTTTTACCCCCATATGAACTTACTGTAAGTGACCTCCCATTCCTAATCCATAGGGTTCAATATGACGTCGGTCCACCCTTTGCAGCTATAACAGCTTCAACTCTTCTGGGAAGGCTGTCCACAAGGTTCAGGAGTGCCTTTATGGGGATTTTTGACCATCCTTCCAGAAGCGCATTTGGGAGGTCACAGGCTGATGTTGGAGGAGTTTACATGGCCTACCACTTCGTGGCTGAGTTACTGTCATTCCCAAACACTTCCACGTTCTTATAATACAGCTGGAAGTTGACTGTGGGATATTGAGGAGCAAGGAAATGTCACGAGTGGATTTGTTGCACAGGTGCCATCCTATCACAGTTTCACGCTGGGATTCACTGAGCTCCTGAGAGCCATCCATTCTTTCACAAATGTTTGTAAAAACAGTCTGCATGCCTAGGTACTTGATTTTATACCCCTGTGGCCGCTGAAGTGATTGGAACACCTGATTCTGATTATTTGGATGGGTGAGCAAATACTTTTGGCAATATAGTGTATATATTCCCCCTCCCCTCCAATGTTTTCTAATGATTAAAAAGACGGCATCTGCCTGTGATGGAGCAATTGAGGAGAGAGCCCAATTTTATCTAAACCACCAAATCCATGAATATAAGATCCGTTTTGGTTTGACACTTTTTATTTTTCTTCTGGGGGGGGAAGTGCCATTTCACTCCACTATAAGGTGAGTTTGGGAAACGAAAGCGGTGAAAGAACCAAGGCCACCCGTCTTCCACAAAACGGCCTCAAGAGTTTGATCTGCTTCAATTCCAACCGTTTTAAGCATAGAAATGAGTCGTCCGTCTGTGAAATGAGCAGGAGTCTTGTCTAGTTACTAAACTTTAAAAAAGAAAGTCATTAGCAGCAGCAGCAGCTTCACGTTATAAAATGAGCCGAACTGCTAATCCCACCTATAAAAATATTTTAAAACGGAACACCACACTCTTAATTGCAGTCCTGGCGCATGCCGGAAACCAGAAAAGCAGCTGGTGACGGTGCAGGTGGTCACAGAGAGGGGTCTCCGTGCCACCTTTGGCACATGTGGCCAAGATTTGCCATCACAGCTCTATTGGATCCATCCCAGAATCAGTCCCAGGAAAAGCCGCCATTATTTGGGGTTTTTTTCCCCCCCCCCAATTAAAAAAACCCAGCCAGAAGAATGTTAGTGAAGAATTTAACACAAGACTTCTTTGCCGTCATTTTTTTAAAAAGTTAATTTAATTCAAGACTCTGATTACTAACTACATCCAGGTTGTTCTTGATGAATGACCACAATGGGAGCGGAATTCCAGACATAAGTTGTTGCAGTAGCACATAAACGGACCTAATTTTTTCAACTGGTTGTTAAGCAAATCTCATGGTCGTAAGCCTAAACCCACTCTCCCATATGGGCTTTTTCTTTTTTCTTTTTTTTGCTGGCTGTAAGTCGAGGACTAGCTGTATGAAATACGCATATTTCTGTTTTTATATGGGTTGTTGCCAAATCCTCATCATTAGAAACAATTGAGCAAGCAAACCATGGATTCTCAGGCAAACGAAACAAAACTCACATTAAAAAAAAAAACTCCACCATAACCGGACAGGGAGGAAGGGGGGGGGGGAACACGGAGTAAAGCAAAACTGAAAATATTGTTCTTCTTGCAGATTGTAAATTTGTACAGTACCATTTATAAATTTTTCTACACATGAGGGAAAGTATTTATAATTTCTGCTGTTGGCGGGAGTGCAAGTGGCAGGGGACTGCAAAATAAAACGAAATAAGCCAAACACGAATGGAGCGTTTTAAGAGGTTTCTCTCTCTTTTTTTCTTTCTTTTTTTTCTTTCTTTCTTTCTTTTTTTTTTTGTTCCTTGTGCTTTTTGGTGAGGTGTCTGTTGAGGTAAAATTATGTATGAATTATTTATGCCAATAAAGAATTTGAAAATGATTCCCGTTCTCTTGCTTGCTGGCTCTTCTTCTCGCCTTTCCTGAGGCCTGTCGTAAAAATTTCAACAATAACCATAGAAAGAGTCAGGATGGCGGCCATATCCAATGAGCAAAAAGCCCCTTGCTCCCATTTTTGGCTGCATTGATGTTGTGGTTGTGGCCTCCATCACAATTTCTTTTACACCTGCCCCTCAGAGGACACCTTTGTTTGGTTTCCAGTTGCTTTTGTCCCCCTTCAAACCATCAAAGCCTTCACTTGGGCTTTCGGGGGGCCCCCACAAATAAATCCCCTTTAAGTTCTCTTCTACATCCTCTCTTCAATTTTGGAAAATTGGATCCACTCCGTGTGGGTGTCAGAAACCGAATTTCCAAGTTGGGTGAAATGGGGTTCAGCCTATTGGAAGCCTCACTCTGATTTGGTGACAATCCTAGAATCATTGGGCTCTCAGAGGTCTTCTAGTCTAACCCCCTGCCCGAGGCAGCAGTCCTTATTCCATCTCAGGGACAATGGTTGTCCGATCTCTTCTTGAAAACCTCCAGCGATGGAGCAACCACAAAATCAGGAGATTGTATGTCTGCTTTTTAAATATGTATAAATCTAAATATGGTTGTTGGCGGTTGTTTTTAATGGGAATAGAATAGAATGGAATGGAATGGAATGGAATAGGATAGAATGTTACTGGAGATCTTCTAGTCCAGTGTTTCTCAACCTTGGCCACTTGAAGATGTCTGGACTTCAACTCCCAGAATTCCCCAGCCAGCATTCGCTGGCTGGGGAATTCTGGGAGTTGAAGTCCAAACATCTTCAAGTAGCCAAGGTTGAGAAACACTGTTCTAGTTCAATCCCCTTTCCAAGGGAGAAGAGCTTATTCCATCCTGGACAAATAACTCGCTAATCTCTTCAAAATCTCCAGCAATGGGCACTGAGAATAGGGACACAGTGGTGAAGACGATGAGTTTGTCGATTAGAAAAGTTGGCAGTTCGGCGGTTCGAATCCCTAGCGCCGCATAACGGAGTGAGCTCCCGTGACTTGTCCCAGCTTCTGACAACGTAGCAGTTCGAAAGCAGGTAAAAAATGCAAATAGAAAAATAGGGACCACCTTTGGTGGGAAAGTAACAGTGTTCCGTGCACCTTCGGGGTTGATTCATGCCGGCCACATGACCATGGATACCTCTTCGGACAGCGCTGGATCTTCGGCTTTGAAATGGAGATGAGCACCGCCCCCTAGAGTCGTGAACAACTAGCACATATGTGTGTGAGGAGGACCTTTACTCACAATTCCAGGGAGCAAGATGTTCCATTGATTAATTGCTTTTATTAATTTAACAATACATTATTTTAACAATAAATATATGATTAGCTATTATATACTATTTCAATAAATCTAACAAATAATGTATTAATATATTATTTCTTTATTAATAAACTATAATTAATTACTTATGGTTTTTTTTAAAATTAATTCCATCGATTAATTAGAAGCTGGAAAGCCCACTCCACACCCCACCCTTTTTTTTCCATCTTACAAATTCGATTTTAAAAAGCACAGGCTCATGAAAGTTGGTGCCTTTTAATCAAATTGGTTTGTGGGAGGCAAAAAATTGCTCCCAGATTCCTCCTGATTTTTTTCCCACCACTGTAGACCAACGAAAGCTCTCTTCGCTGCAGGAAAGAGGGAGGGAGGGAGAGAAGAAGGGATGAAGGGAGAGAAGGAAGGGGGAAAGGAGGGAATGAAGGGAGAGAAGGAGGGAGGGAGAGAAGGAGGGAGGGAGAGAAGGAGGGAGGGAGAGAAGGAGAGAAGGTGGGATGAGGGGAGAGAAGGAGGGAGAGAAGGAGAATAGGAGGGAAGGAGAGAAGGAGGGATGAGGGGAGAGGAGGGAGGGAGAGAAGGAGAGAAGGAGGGATGAGGGGAGAGAAGGAGGGAGGGAGAGAAGCAGAGGAGGAATGGATGGAGGGAGAGAAGGAGGGATGAGGGGAGAGGAGGAAGGGAGAGGAGGGAGAGAAGGAGGATGAAGGGAGAGAAGGAGGGATGAGGAGGGAGGGAGAGAAGGAGGGAGAGAAGGAGAGAAGGAGGGATGAAGGGAGAGAAGGAGGGAGGGAGAGAAGAAAGGATGAAGGGATTTTGTGCCACTGCAAAAGTCTTGCTTCCAATCGGAGCTGCTGCAGGTGAGACCAGGAAGAGAGCGAAAGCCTTAATTGCCACACCTGGGCTCCTGCTGGGCCACTCTAGGCTTTCCTCTCCAATGTTCTGGATTCCTCTAAGCCCAACATCTGTGCAGCCATGTCAGCGTCAGTAACCCATGGCAACCAGGTATAGGGGGAGGGGGGTAGAACAGCCCTATGGAAGCTGTGAGAGGGGGGCACACAAAAGCCCCCCCCTGCCACATGGGGGCCATTGAAAAGACTCCGTGGGGCTTAGTATCCAGTATGTGAGACCCAAAGTGAGTCCAAGCCATCTAATGCTAGGCCTCATGAGGGCTAGCATTTCAGCCAAAAAAAAAACAAAAACCTAAAACGAAACCAGAATAATAAAAGGGACCTAGGAGGTCTTCTAGTCCAACCCCCTGCGTAGGCCGGAAATCCTACATCACTTCAGACAAATGGATATCTAAGCTCTTCTTTAAAATTTCCCCTCAGAAGGGGAGCAGCTTGAGGGTCTGCGGGTGGGGGAGGGGGCTTTTCCCCCATCTCTGGTGTTTTGTTTTGCTTTTTGGCTTTCTGCTTTGTTTTTTGTTTTCTTTTGCCTGAGGTATGAAGGCAGTTTGATCTAGTGGCTAAAGCACCAGGCTAGAAAGCAAGGGGATGCGAGTTCAGGTCCTGCCTTAGCCATAAAAAAAAAGGGTGTGACTTTGAGCCAGTCCCTCCATGTTAGCCCAACCTACCTCACAGGGCTGTTGTTGTGTGGAAAATAGGGTGAGGAAGGCATGTGGGATATCTTGGCCGCCTTGAATTATTTTTAATACTAATACTAAAGGTGGGAGACAAATAATAAACATATAGATATAGGTAAGATAGGAATAGATATAGGTACATTGATAAAGATGTGTCTGTGTATGTATGTATGTATGTATGTAGGTAGGTAGGTAGGTAGGTAGGTAGGTAGGTAGATAGATAGATAGATGATAGATAGATAGATAGATAGATAGATAGATAGATAGATAGATAGATAGATAGATAGATAGATAGATAGATAAAGATAGATAAAGATAGATAAAGATAAAGATATAGATGAATATGGATATGGATATGGATATGGATATGGATATGGATATGGATATGGATATGGATATAAATAAAGATAAAGGGATAACTAGAAATAGATATAGATATAGATGAATATGGATATGGATATAAATAAAGATAAAGATGGATAAATATAAATATAAAATAAATATAAAATAAATATATATATAAAATAAATATACATATAAAATAAATATACATATAAAATAAAATAAATATACATATACATATACATAATATAAATAGCACACCATCCAGAGTCACTGTGAGGGAGAGAGACAGTTTCTAAATGTGATATACAAATTTGATATATAGATATGGGAGGGGAGGGAGTGTGTGTGTGTGTGTGTGTGTTCTGTGTTCTGTGTTCTGTGTTCTGTGTTGTGTGTGTCTATTTTTCTCTACCCAGAGGGCCAGTCCTATCAACGGAATAAAAGTCAAGAGCTGGTCCCTCTCCCTCAGGGGGAAAAACAACAACAACACCTCGCAGGGTTGTTGTTGTTGTTTTTGTGAGGTAAAAATAGGAGAAGTATTTGATATGTTCATCATCTTCAGCTGACCAACTATATATTTAAAACGTGGGATGGAAATCTAACAATAATAATAATAATAATACATTTAAAACACTCAAGAGACAGGGATGGGGGTGAGTGGAGAAGGGCCCAGTTCTGCTCTCCCCTCACAGTGGAAGCTTTCTCAGGGACACGGCACCAGTGCCCTCCCGTCTCTTTCTTTCACTAGGTGGTGGGTTTGAAGCAGGGAGACCCAGGTTCGAGCCCCCACCCCACCCCACCCTCAGCCACAAAAGCCCCCGGGGACCATTCCTCCCTCTCAGCCCAGCCCACCGCACAGAGTTGTTGCGAGGAAAAGGGAAGAAGGGGGTTGAGCTGCCGAGGATTCTGTCTTGGCTATTATGTTTTTATTTGTATATGTATATGTATTCATCCAAAGGGATCTCCGTGGTCATGTGGACGGCATGACTGAGCCACTGAGCCACCGTGTCCCGTGTGTGTGTGTGTGTGTGCAAGCACGCACACACACATACTCACATACATATAAGATACATACATATAAGATACATACATATAGCTACATATATACATATATAATAAACACACACATATGGATGTCTTGTGTGCGTGTATGTATGTATGTAAGTATGTATACACACAAACATACACACACAAACATACACACACACATATATATACACATACATACACATACACACACACACATACACACACACATACATACACATACATATAAGACTAGTATAGATCTATTTCAAGCTATTTAGCTCTCATCAGCTAGCCATACCTGTTGCCTTTGTTATATTTGTGTTGTATTTGTGCTGATAAATAAATAAATCTGCCTAATACATCTGCCTAATATGCAATACAGCACAGGTTCGATTCCCAGTAAGGGTATGGCTAGCTGATGAGAGCTAAATAGCTTGAAATAGATCTATATTAGTCTCCCTTTATTTATTTATCAGCACAAATACAACACAAATATAACAAAGGCAACAGTAAAAAATATTGGGTTTCTGTCTGGATGGTCTCTTATGACGAGCCGATGGACAGGGAATGGAAGTAATGGCCTTCCTCCCATATTTGAGCATACCAGGGTATACCATATATATACACACATACATACACACACACATATATACATACACACACAAATATATATATATATACACATACATACACATACATACACACACATACATATAAGATACATACAGCTACATATATACATATATAATAAACACACACATATGGATGTCTGTGTGCCTGTATGTATATAAGTATGTATACACACACACATACACACACACAAACATATACACAAACACATACACACACACATATATATATACACACACATACATACACATGCATACATATAAGATACATACAGCTACATATATACATATATAATAAACACACACATATGGATGTCTGTGTGCGATGTATGTATGTATGTAAGTATGTATACACACACATACACACACATCTATATACATATACACATACATACATACACATACATATAAGATACATACACATAGCTACATATATACCTATATAATAAACACATACATATGGATGTTTGTGTGTGTATGTGTGTATGTATACACACACATACATACACACACAAACATACACACACACATCTATATATATATATATATATAGAGAGAGAGAGAGAGACATAAATACACATACATATATACATATACAGTTGATGGCTGTGTGTGTGTGTGTATGTGTGTGTGTGTGTGTTTATTTCATTACTTAATTACTTCACTCAGCTATCCCTGTCTGCATCTTTCAGGAAAAACAGATCAAAACAAATGAAGAGCCAAGCAGAGCTGTGGGATGACCTTGGCTGAAGCCTCCAAGAAGGGTAAGTCCCTCTCTCGGCCCAGCTGACCTCAATCGAATGATTGTGAGGAAAATTTGAGACAATGGCATTGTATAAATCTATGAGGAATATAACTGTGGTTTGGTATTTGGCAGTACTGTCCGAGGTCCTGAGCCAGTTTTCCTCCAGGTCTTACTTAACTGTACTCCGGCTACTTTTTCTGGGCTGAGGAAACTGGTGTCTGGGGAGAATCGGCACCCCTCGGGCTCCATCGCTAAGCTCAAAAACCGACAAAGGGTGATAGAGCAAAGGACGCCAGATGATTTGTGGTGGGATATTAAGCAAACTCGCTTGTTGTGATTTCTGAACCATGTTTTACGATCCATAACTCCAAAACGTTCTTAAAGCTTGGTTATAAATCGAACAGCTGCTACCGAACTTTGGAGGAAACCAACAAACAAGATAAATGAAAAGCAAATTGACATAAAATGCCTGACTGGCAGTGCTCAAAACAACATTTGTATTCACTTTGGAAGGAACTACTTTTAAGTCCTCGATAAGCTTTGCAAAAACAACCCACCACAACCCTATGCTGAGTCTCACACTCCAAGTAATGGGTGTCAAACTCAAGGCCCGCGGGCCGGATGCAGCCCGCAATGTAGTCAGATCTGGCCCGTACTGGTCTACTCAATGCAAAGAGGAAACATGCCAGCAGTTTGAGGAGTGGCGTCAAGCTGGCCACGCCCACCCAGTTGGCCACACCCAACAGTCACCTCCCCTGCCCCCCCCCACAAAGTCAACCACAGTCCTGAAGCGGCCCTCAATAAAATTGAGTTTGACACCCCTGCTCTAAGTCATAGCATAGTTTGTTTGGTATAAGCTTATCAAGTTGCCAACACAGGCTTATTCAGTAATACCACAACAAAACATATTGCGGCTTGTCATGATCTGCGAAGCCAGCTTTCCACGCTGATGCAAAAAATCTTTGCAAGTCACATCCTTGGAGACTGTCCATCCTCCCCGTCCTCTGATTACAAGTAGCATTAAAAAGTCGTGCAAGTTTTTGCACCAACCATCCCGACTAATTTCTAATTCAAAAAAAAAAAACCTGGCCTGCTGACTCGAGCACTTTCCTGGTTCCTTTTTCCATGCTTTATGCTTCTTCCAATAAATAGTGTCATTAACCTGCATGTAAGGAGAACTGCAAAAACGCTTTGGATAGCAATCAGAGAATTTGCAGCTCGCCATTCCCAAAAGAATTCAAGCTATGGTGCTTGGCCTCGGCATCTTACTCAGCATCTTGCCTTCCTCCAATCGAGGAGAAATTTAAAAAACTTTAGGGGAAGTTAGAAATGCAAAGCGAATGGCAAACAAAGTTTCAAGGGAATCAGAGAATCTTGAAGCGATACAGGTGCACGTGCTAAGCCATGATTTATTGACGAATCCTCAGTTGGCTGGCTTCGTACAACACCCCTAAGCCATAAACTGTGATTTATAAACGGCAATATTTGGATTCACCACATCCGGAGCCATAAACTACATTATGGGTTAAATGAAGTGTGAATCAAGTGAGGACTCTTGCATTGTATCGTATGCTGCCGGTTCTTTATTTATTCATTCACTTGGCTATCACTGCATCATAATTTCTCTTCAAGGCCTTCAAACTAACCCAGTTGCAATGTTTGACTTCCACACCCACTGCTTCATATTGATTCAAACTTGAAATAAAACAGGAAAGGAGAGAAAGTGGAAAAGATAAACAGAAAGCAGCGTTATGATGATAGAAGAGCAAAGCAGTTCATTATTAAAAGCTAAGCTGGCTATCAGAAAGAAGAAGGAGTCAGCCTATTCTCCAAAGCAGCGACCACCAACTGGTGGTCCACAAGAAAATCTTGGCGAGTTATAGAGAGATTATTTGCACTTTTCATATTGCACTAAATCAGGGCTCCTCAAACTACGGCCCCTGGGCCGGATATGTACAATGAACGCTTGTGTTGCTCCAGAGAGTCTCCCCCTTTGGGGTCTTTTTGTGCAGGTCAGAGGGGGGCAGAAATTCCTACTTGGGGTCTGCTTCAGCCTCCTGGTGTGGGGCTTTGGCCGAAGGCTGGAGGGAAGAACCAGAGGACCTTGTTCCACTGGGAGTGCCTCATGGCCTGGAGCTGGCTAACCATCTCAGCCCAGTGAGCCTCCAGGCGCCGGCACCTGGCCTTGCACTCCCGCAGGTCTTCCCTCCACTTGGAAAGCCTATGCTCCTAGTCCTCAGTGAGGTGCTTCTGCTGAGCCTCCTTCTCGGCCAGATCCAATTGGAACTGAGCTGTTTTGCCAACTCTTTCTCCTGGGGGCTGCTTAGCTCCAGCAACTGCTTCCTGTTGGGTCCCTAAGGACCCTGGGTGGGCAGGCAAGGAGTGTCTGGGAGGGGAGGGGCGAGTAGAGGTCAGCGAGGTGCCCCTCGATGTGAGTGACATCGAGTTGACCACACCCACCCAGTCACATGACCACCTTGCCACGTCTACCCAGCTGGCCATTAGGCAGCTCATATTAGTGGTCTGCAGGATTTAAAATTATGAATTTAGTGGTCCCTGAGGTCCAAAAGGTTGGTGACCCCTGCTCCAAAGCACTTGAAGGCAGAACATGAAACAATGGATGGAAACTAATCAAGGAGAGAAGAAACCTAGAACTAAAGAGAAATTTCCTGACAGTGAGAACAATTAATCAGCGGAACAACTTGCCTCTAGAAGTTGTAGGTGCTCCATCCCTGGAGGTTTTTGAGAAGAGATTGGACAGGCGTTTGCCTGAAACGGTATAGGCAGGCCAGGGTCTCCTGCTTCAACAGGGGGTTGGACTAGAAGACCTCCAAGGTCCCTTCCAACTCTGTTATTCTGTCTGAAGTAGGACAATTGCTCAAAGTAGGATAATTATACTGATTGGCAGTACAGTGGGGATTCCTGAAGACAGCTTAGCCAAATATCAGATTTTAACTCCCACATTTCACCCTGTGTAAAATTTCCAAATTTCATATAGTTAGCACACAACATTATCATATCAAACTGAATGAGAAGAGTCATAAGGGAAAGCCGATTTGGGTTGTTGTTGTTGTTTTTCAACACAGTGCAGGCGTATTACTTTCTCGGATGTCAATTTGCCCTTTGGGGGGGAGGGGAGGAAATATCTGCTGCAAATTAGGGAAGATGTGCCTGCTCTCAAGTCCACTCTTGTTGTGCAAAGACAGAAAACAACAGGTTCGGTCGCCCCCTGAAAGCTCCCATTAAGATTCAGTTGTTTAGTGACAGATGATGTCCCAGGTCATAATTTATCTTGAATGTTTAGACAGGAACAGAAGGCAGAGAACTAGCTTAGATGTCACACTAATGAAAATTATAGCTCGGTTCTACAGTTATTCCGTTCTTTATAGATCTTGCTTCCAAACCACGCACCACATAGCGCATACCTCCAGCCAGCTATGCAGCTGTGCACCCTTGGTATATTTATTGCCAGTCAGTGATTTGTAAAGGAGAGGGTAGGAAGGGTGGAAGAGATAAACGAGAACATCTCGCTGTGTCAAACAGGCCCAGTTCAAACTGAACACTGCCCAATGTGAACTTAGAGCTAATCCTTGTTAATGACCGTCTCTTTAGAAACCATTTGTGGTTATGAGCCGCCGCGACGCAGGGGTTAGAGTGCAGCACTGGAGGCTGCGTCTGCTGATGGTTGGCTGACTGCAATTTTGCAGTTCAAATCTCACCAGGCTGAAGGTTGACTCAGCGTTCTGTCCTTCGGAGGTTGGTAAAATGAGGACCCAGATTGTTGGGGGCAATAGGCTGACTCTGTAAACGGCTTAGAGAGGGCTGTGAAGCAATCTAAGTGCTATTGCTATCTATCTATCTATCTATCTATCTATCTATCTATCTATCTATCCATCCATCCATCCATCCATCCATCCATTTATCTATCTATCTATCTATCTATCTATCTATCTATCTATCTATCTATCTATCTATCTATCTGTCATCTGTCATCTGTCATCTGTCATCTGTCATCTATCATCTATCATCTATCATCTATCATCTATCTAAGTATCTATCTATCATCTGTCATCTATCTAGCTATCATCTATCTATCTATCTATCTATCTATCAATCATCTGTCATCTGTCATCTGTCATTTGTCATCTGTCATCTATCATCTATCATCTATCATCTATCATCTATCATCTATCTAAGTATCTATCATCTGTCATCTAGCTAGCTATCATCTATCTATCTATCTGTCTATATCTATACTATATCTATCTATCTATCTATCTATCTATCTATCTATCTATCTATCTATCTATCTATCTATCTATCTATCAAATTTGTATGGCCTCCCATCTCACACAAGTGACTCTGAGTGGCATATATCTGCCCACTTCAGTTTCTAGGAACCTGCAGAATTATCTGGGGAAATGGTGCGACTGTTCTATTCCCCCTCTCCCTTTCTCTTCATCCCACTATCCTACATATTTTAAAAGTCCATGAATAAACCATGAAAGGTGGCTAACACCTCACACAGGCTCTTTTCATCTTCAAAGCTTTCCAGAAGATGCTAGCAAATGAAGTAGCTGAGAGCTGCAGCCATTTTCCTGGAGAGGGAAAACTCAAATCTTGGGGAGAAGAGGTGGGAAGAGAAACAGCAGAGAACTGCTTGCTCCTGGGTTTCAGGAACCCCGAAAGCAGAAAATGCAAACAAAGTCCTTGCCAGCATGCCAGTTAAAGTGAGGCACGCACCACTAATGGATGATTGCTCACCCGATAATAAAGCATTCATTTATTCACACACGTCACTCAACTCCTGTATTTTAAGAGAAACTTCATGTTGTCTTTTTGCCAGTGTTAGGGACAAGATTTGCCACTGCTACCTTCTAGAATTTTCTTTCTTTTTCTTTCTTTCTTTTTCTTTCTTTCCTTCTTCATTCTTTCCTTTCCTTTCTCTCTTTCTCTTTTTCCTTTCTTTGTCTCCTTCCTTCCTTCTTTTCCTTCTGTCCTCCCTCCCTCCCTCCCTCCCTCCATTCCTCCCTATCCAGCCTATATCTCTGAGATTGCTTCACATACCATATTAAGCCAATCTAACCTTGGCTATTGAGTTTGGCCAAGAAGCTGCAATCACTGCAACAGCTTGCATCCATTCATGCAACTGCATTTTTTTAAACTTTATTTTTTTATTTTATACTGTGTTTTAATTTTTTTGTAAACTGCTTAGAGTCACTGTGAGTGAGTAGGCAGCTATATGAATTTTCTAAATAAATTAATAAAAACAAATACATTTGCATGGGGGAACTTATCCGTGCATATACCTTTGGTCTAATTTTAAAGAAAGATGAGGATAGGGCTATGAGAACTTTTGGACTGCAAAGTTTCATGCAAGCACTAGATGGCAGCAAAGAGCTGCAGAATCACGCCTTTTTGCTCTCACCCAGTGGTCATTTAGATTTTTGCAGCTCAGCAATGAAAAGTCTGGATGAGGAATAGGGGAAACCATTATGAATGAGGTGTACACCAAATTTCCTCTCTTGCTTTGCCTTTAGAGAAGCGCTTCCTAAACTTTTTCCTTCATTACCCAAAACTGCTTATCGGAAAGACTACATTATAAGACTCTATCTTTGATTGGTTTTTATATCTTTGCAATAAATCACCACTGTAATTCTGTCTGCTTTTGTCCTAATAGGAAAACCTTAGAAGATTTTTAAATATGTATTTTAATATATGTGGCAAACTTTAATCCAATATCCCTTTTGTGATGATAATAGGTTCATATGTCACTCGCCAAATTGTTGTTCGTTGTGAAGTTTTGTCTGACCCATCGCGACCCCATGGACAATGTTCCTCCAGGCCTTCCTGTCCTCTACCATCCTCTGGAGTCTATTTAAGCTCACACCGACTGCTTCAGTGACTCCATCCAGCCACCTCCTTCTCTGCCGTCCCCTTCTTCTTCTTTTGCCCTCCATCGTTCCCAGCATGAGGCTCTTCTCTAGGGGGTCCTTCCTTCTCATTAGGTGGCCAAAGTATTGGAGTTTCCTCTTCAGGATCTGGCCTTCTAAAGAGCAGTCAGGGTTGATCTCCTCTAGGACTGACCGGTTGGATGGTCCAAGGGACTCGCAGGAGTCTTCTCCAGCACCAGAGTTCCAAGGCCTCCATTCTTTGGCGCGAAGCCTTTTATTATGGTCCAATTAAAATTGAAATTACTTTTATTCAATTTGGGGTAATTTACCCTGGTTTGGGAAGCCAAACTCCCAAAAGCTTCCTTGTTTGGCCTGATCCCTGGGTGGTTGTTTTTATTGTTGTTTGATTTTCTCTATGGAAACCATATGTTCCCCTGCTGAATCTCAAATCTTTTCAAATATAGGAGATTCTGGCAGCCCTAAAGGGGATTCCCATACCCAGAAATAAACCTGCAAGAAATTGGGCTGAACATTTTCCTTTGATCTTTCTGTTGGATTGCATCCCCACGTGACAGAACTGATGCCACTTCCTGAATGGTGGGGTAACTGCTTTCATTCTTGCCTTCTAGAATCTCATTTATCTACACGAGTGCTTGTTTGTTTTGTAGGAAGTTAAAACCCACCCCTCTCCTAGAAAATTGAAATATCCTGGGAAATATTGAAAAGGCAGACTATTATATTAACCTGGATTTTAAAAAATGGAGAAACATGTTTTTAGGTAGGGAACAGACTCACTCTTAATAGCCCCCACCTTTGTCAACGGGCCGTTAAAAGGCCTGAGCCAGTCTATTCTACATAACAAAGATCTCCCCCATTCAGCTCCAGGGTGATTGGATTAAGGCATGGTAGTATTAGCCCTTTACCCATCTCACCACAGGGCACCTGGGAAGAAGCCATGCCCAACCAAACATGGACTCAAAACACAGCGTAGAGAGTTGCCCTGCATGGCCCCATGGGAGCCTGACAACCAATCAGAATACAAGATCAAGATCAAAGGGAAGAGAGGGCATAAAACCAGGACTTTCAGCATCTCTGCCTCTTTTCTTCTTCACCCAACATCTGGAAGCATGTGATCCCCTTTTCTGTTCAGGAGCTCAAGCCATGTGATCCTGTCCACCATTAAAACATCTTTCTAAGCAGCCTTCAAGTTTCCAGTGTCTTTCCCCCCACTTGGAACTGAACCCAGAAGGACGTTTCTTCCAATGATTTGTTTTAGGAGGGAAAATAAAATGCTTTCTCTTTGAATCTTTACCTACTGCTCATCTGCAAAAGCAGAAGGCAGATTGTGGGAGGGGGGAGGCATGGAGGAGAAACCTCCGGACTTTCACTGGAGAAAGCCAGCAGCCCAGGGACTAATCTGGTTACTGTTGGCACCTCCATTAAAGGGAATCCTACTAAAAACACCTCTTAAAGCCATGGAGGTAGATTATCCTCCTTTTTGATGGAGGATGGGAGGATTAAGCATTAATCTATCAAGGACCGAAAGTGGAAAACTATGAATGGCACATCCATTTTCCCAGGGGGAAGACTTGAAAGAGGCTTCCTGAAGTTAGGCTCCATGTCCTTCCCGATTTGGATCAGCCGTGCTGTGCGATTGTCAAGTTGCTGTGCACTTCAGTTATATTCCTTATGAACAGGTTTATTTATTATTAGGGACATGGTGGCTCAGTGGCTAAGACCCTGAGCTTGTTGATCAGAAAGGTCCGCAGTTTGGCAGTTTGAATCCCTAACGGAGTGAGCTCCTATTACTTGTCCCACCTTCTGCCAACCTAGCAGTTCAGAAGGACATAAAAAATGCAAGTAGAAAAATAGGAACCATCTTCGATGGGAAGATAACAGTGTTCTGTGTGCCTTTGGTGTTTAGTCTTGTTGGCCACATGACCATGGAGATGTCTTTGGACAGCGCTGGCTCTTCGGCTTAGAAATGGAGATGAGCACCACCCCCTAGAGTAGGGAACGACTAGCACAGAGTCTTTTTCCTGCCTCTTAAAATAAAACCTTGGTTCTCCATTTCTCATCCAGGGAAATATAATATTCTGCCTTTTTAATATTTATCAAAATATTTCATTCTTCTAGGCGATGGGTGGGTAGTAACTTTCTGCAACCTTGTACATATCCAAGTTGATTTTATGCAACCTCTACATTCAACTGACACATAATCACACACACACTACTCCCTCCCTCCCTCTCTCTCACACACTCACTCACAAAAAAATCCACAATTTTGCCATCCATCCTGAACCTTTCAAAGGATGGTCACTAGATCTTTTGAGAGCCTCCCGTTTCTTAGGTGACAAGGATTCCAAAATCAGCTTCTTTGTTCGCCTTTTGCCTCAGGCTGGAAGATTAAGGATAAGCTTCTTAATGGAAACCAAGTGTCATTTAAAAAAAAAAAAAGAAGGGATGACATATTTGGATATGTAAATCTGCCCAGGAGATTTGAAATCAGACTCATCCTAACCATGTTTTCCTAAGCCTTACAAAAAGCAACAGGGTGCTTGCTTCCATGTCTTCGATTGCTCATCTACATTTGCTCATTATCTATTTGAGGATGGATCTGATATTTTGCAACTCCCGAGACTTTTCCTTAGCCGTCTCAGCTTGTTTTCAATCCTTGTTATTGATCTGAGTGATTGTTTTTTTCACTCCAGGCCCGGAATGAATGCAATAACTAATATTGCGTGAAATTGTTGTGGCCCACCAGCGGGCAGCAGAGCGGGCAGCAAAGTCGGACATTGAGGAGGTTGGGGAGGATCATGGGCCAGTCCTGGAAGCTCAGACAAGGGCTCTGTGTCAGAGACAAAGCAGTGAGGCAGAGTAACAGCTGGAGCCAGTTCCCAGTGTGTGCATGCGCAGATCTACCAGAAGACAAGAACAACTAAAAAAGCAGGGTTGACTTGGGAGTAAAGCCACACCTTGGAGGTGATTGGCCCCTTCCATAGGAAACAAAAGAGGAGCGAATGGGGAGGGGGATTTTACAGGAAAGAATTCATTCATTTGGTTGTGTCAAGAGTGGAAAGTTCCATTTGTGACTATAAGAGACTCTGTGCCAAGTGTTGCCTTGCCCCGCATTTGGAAACTAGCTATCTGGCAGCTCTCCAAGCGAGATAAGGTTCGTGTGGTTAAACATTCCTCTGAAAGACTGTTTACTAAGCCTGGCTGACTGTGAATGAAAGGAATTCGCAGTCGTGTAAATAAAAGGGGTTTTGCAGGGACCCAGACTTCACTTCTTGATTGTGAAGGACGCCTGGGTCAGAACAGAAATATTCAATAGACCCACACTGCAAACAGGAAACCTAGAAAGTCAAGCAAACCTCTGGAGCACTTGGATACCGTTTGCATTGACAACATCACCGTCAGTCAATTGCAAAAGGCAGCTTTTACCTGAAGCAATTTACGTTTTCTGAACCACCCAGATTCTGAAAATCTGAAATCTCAATTGCGCGCTTCAAAGGGTACTTTTTGCGCAAGCAATCACAGCTTCTGCTAAAAGTCTTTAAATTCTCATGCTTTTCTGATCTCACAAGCATCTGGAATTCCCCTTCATTTGTGGGGTTTTCTCTTTTAAAAGTAAGTCATTCATTCTCTCTGTGTGTCTCTCTCTCTGTCCGTCTCTCTTTCTCTCCCTCCCCCTCTCCTCTCTTTCTCTCTTTCTCTCTTTCTCTCTCTCTCTGTGTCTGTCTCTCTCCCGCCATCTCCCCCTCTCTTTCTCTCTCTCTCTCTCTGTGTCTGTCTCTCTCTCCCCCTCTCTTTCTCTCCTGTCTCTCACTCCTCGCTCTCTCTGTCTGTCTCTCTCCCCCTCTCTCTTTCCCTCCCTCTCTTTCTCTCTCTCTTTCTGTGTCTGTCTGTCTCTCTCCCCCCTCTCTCTTTCCCTCCCTCCCTCCCCCTCTCCCCCCTCTCTCTCTTGCAGGAGAAATGATTGACAGGCTAAGCTCCCAGGCTCCGACACACTTCTCAGCAATGCAGCAGCAGGGAGAGCAGAAGTGCTGGTTTTAATTGCTCAGTTTTCTCTTCTGACGCTCAAGCCACTTTCCCAGTCCCAGCAGAAGGCTACCTTCGTGGTGTGCCAGCTGATCACGGCCCTGCTAATTGGATCCGGCAATCGGGGTAGCATGGGGGGGGATGGGTTGTTGTTGTTGGCTGGTCCTCTCTTTAGTGGCCTTCTGCAGACCCCTCCTCCTCCCTGCACTCAGCAGATTCTCTTTCCGCCACGGCTATTTTTAATAATGCGCTGGTAGGCACTGCCAGTGGCATCTTATCTGTGAGACAGTTTCTCGCTTGGGGACGGAGAACGAAATCCGACCTCACATTTTACACTAACAGGGGAAACATTCCTTTCACCTCGCGTGAGAGTGAAGATCTATTTGGTTTCTGAAACATTAATAGAACATTAGCACAGAAAGATAGATAGATAGATAGATAGATAGATAGATAGATAGATAGATAGATAGATAGATAGATAGATAGATAGATATAGGTGATAGAGAGAGAGATGGATAGGTAGATAGATAGATAGATAGATAGATAGATAGATAGATAGATAGATAGATAGATAGATAGATAGATAGATAGATAGATAGATGGAGGGATGGAGGGATGGAGGGATGGAGGGATAGATAGATAGATAGATATAGATGATAGATAGATAGGTTTAGATGATAGATAGATAGATAGATAGATAGATAGAGAGAGAGAGAGAGAGAGAGAGAGAGAGAGAGAGAGAGAGAGAGAGAGAGAGAGAGAGATGATAGATAGGGATGGATGGGTGCAGTGGTGACTTCCTACTGGTTAGGAACCCACCATCACCCATCCTCTCAAGATGATCATCAAACTATCCATTCAATGTGACTCAAACATCTCCAGATACCTGCTGATGATTCCATCGCACTCCAATCTTTCAACATCATAAAACAGGTGCTCCTGTGTTGATGGAAAGCTCCCTTCTATAACTGTGGCAATGAAATTAAGTTAGGTTCCTTGTAATAAACCTGTCTTAATGAACAGGGAGTTAATTATTTATCCCTTTCCATGTTTCTCTGATAGTTCCTCACTATCTTTTTTGATAGTGTGGTGACCAAAACTGGATGCAGTATTCCGAGTGTGGCCTTAAGGCTGATAAAGGCATATTTTTATGTAAAGATTCTGGAAATAGAAACAAATGCCTCCTTTCCCGTCTTTGCTTTTCCCTTTCAACTCACACTCCGGCTTGGCTCCTTCTCAGGAATTGTCACCATTCTGAATTCCAGACGGGTCAGTTGAACCTGAGAAGATAATTCAGCTGATACCAGTTTTGTGTCTCCTGACAGGGATAAAGCAGTTGGCACCGCGTAACTAATCGCAAGATTATAAAATGTGGTGGTGGTGAAAAAAACGCCCCAACTGCCCCTGAAGGGACCAGCGTGACGGGATCTGCCGATTGCAAGAAAGATGACACTGCCAAGATCGGACATGGATTAAAACACTTCTTGTTAAGGAAGCAAAAGGCCATCTGCAAAGGAACGGAAAATAAGTTGGTATTTCTAGCCTGCGCCTTCCGTCTTCGGTCTTCAAACAGAGCCAAGGATTGCCTTGCAAGGAACGGCATCAAGGTCGTCTACTCTAGAAATACATAAAACATAGAATCATAGGGTTGGAAGAGACCTTAAGAGGTCTTCTATCCAACCTTCTGCTCAAGGCAGGAGACCTTATATCTGTCCTGACGGAGGCTTCCCAAGAGCCTGGAGCAAACTCCTCATCCCGACAAAAACCCCTTTTATTAATTGACTGTGAATGCTGCTCATTCACATCCAGCAAAGTCTTTCGAGGGAGGATTTGCAATCACAGACCTTATCTGGCTTAAAAAGCTGCCAGGCCGATCTCTGCAAAACTTGGCAAGGAGTCTCAGAGAGTCACGAACTATGGAATTATGGAGAAACTTCCTAACAGTGAGGACAATTAACCAGTGGAACAGCCTTGCCTTCAGAAGTTGTGGGTGCTTCATCACTCAAGGTTTTCAAGAAGAGATTGGACAATCATTTGACCGGGATGATATATAGGTTCTCCTACTTGAGCAGACAGTTGGACTAAAAGATTTCCAAGGTCTCTTCTAACCCTGTTATTCTATGTTCTTTTCTACCTGTTGCTTAAGTTTTTCCCTTTTTGTAAAACTTTTTTTTTTTTTACAAATCCTGTGACTTTGTCCCCATGACCACGGAAAAGTTCCTTCTAGAGTTTAACCAATGTCTGTCTTTCTTCTAACAACATGCTCATTCTCTCTTCTACGTGCCACCCCTGCAGATATCTCAAGAGCTTAATGGTGTCTGCTCTTATGCTTTATCCTCGCACACTCTCTCTCTCCTTCAGTTAAACAATCCAACTCTTTCAGCCAACCCTTTAAGGATTTAGCAATAATAAGATCAACATCTGCAGCTTGAAGATGAAAAAATCTTCCAGCACTTAAGCTTTTGGTAAACACGCTCTCTTTTGCTGTCTTTCAGAACGCTTTATATTTTAGGTCACTACTTCACACAATCTTCCACTTTAAAAAAAAAAGGTTATTCATTGAGAGAAGCTCAGGGACCAATATTTTATGCCTGTGGACTTTTTTAAAATAAGCCAAAACATTCTGGTTTTTAAAATCTTACTTTGGTCTTCTGGTCTTATTGTTTGAGGAAGCACAAAATTTGTGAATACGGTCATGATGTGATAACATCATGCTGAGCAGGTAGAATTGGGGATTCTTCTTTCTAGAAGCTTCATGGACTTTCAAAAAAAACCTTTTCAGTCCGATAATCTATTTGGAAGCTAATACAATTTTGCAATTGCATGTCTTAAAGTTTATCAGTTTCCAGATGAATTTTTTTTCATGGTGCATTTCCCAGAGCTTGGAAGAGGACAAAGATTTATTTTAATTTATTTTATTTGGCTTATATTTTGTTCCGATCATAAATGATTCTGAGCATCTTATAAACCTACCAGAGGTAAATAGGATTAAAAGAGCAAAACTAGACAGACGAATAAGACAGTGTTGTAAAATATTATGCCAAGGAGCCATCAAAACCAATGTCGTCTTATACTATATTGTGCCACAAAGTTGAAATCCAGCTTCCAAGACAGAATGTAAAAGAAGTTTGATAGAAGAGAATATTTGTAGTTTAAGATTGAACTGTGGAGTTCTTGGTGCTCTCTGAGCTTGGTTTTCTTGAAGACATTTCATTACCCAACTAGGTAACATCTTCAGTGCTAGATGGGGATGGGGTTTGCTCTCACTTTGTATATCAGTGGCTTGTTCGTCATTATGGTTCTTTGATTAGATTGTTGTTTACTGTTTTACTATCTGAGTTGGTAGTTCCTTGATAGGGGTATTATTTATTTCTTGATTGCCGGTCTAGTGTTAATCTTGGTCTTAATTTCTTCTCATCTGGGTGTTGATTGCTGGCGAGGACGTGTTCTGGTCTTTTAGTTTCATTTGGGGCTTTTTGATTGTCTCTTTTGAGAAACATGTAGATGTTGTTTATCTCCATGTGCCTGTTGATAGCCAATTTGTTTGAGTGTCAGGCTTCAGGGAATTCTCCAGCATTTTGGGGACTCACCTTGATCTAGGATACTCACAATTTCTCAGCTGAAACTATAGTCAAGTCTGTCCATCATCATCATTTAAGAACCCCATAATCCCTGGGCAGCTGAATGGACCCTAGCAGAGCGTTTTAATGGCCAGATGCCCTTCTCTGTCGTCAGTATGGAGTTTTGTTCAGCAGATATATTCTCATTGTGCCCAGAGAGAGAAATATCTGTAGATGTAGATTTGTAGATTTATTTATTTATAGGCCGCCCTTTTCCCTGAGGGGACTCAGGGCGGCTTACAATCAAAAAAGGAAGGGGAGTGTAGGACAATACCAAAAAGAAATGTGCACAAAGTAAATTAGACAATAAAACTCAACATTCACTCAGCATTCGGGAGGGGCGAAAATAAGATTATCCCCAGGCCTGACGGGCTAGCCAGTTCTTGAGCGCTGTGCAGAAGGCCTGGACGGTGGTGAGGGTACGAATCTCCACAGGGAGATTGTTCCATAGTGTCGAAGCCGCAACAGAGAAGGCTCTCCTCCGAGTAGTCGCCAGTCGGCACTGACTGGCAGATGGAATACGGAGGAGGCCAACTCTATGCGATCTGATGCGATCTGATCTGCCTCTGCCTAGGATTGAACTCACAGCCTCCTGATTGTCGAGTCTGTTCCATGTGTTGTGAAATTAATGTGAAGTTCACGCTCAGAGTGGGAATGCACGCAGTTTATCCAACATGCTCAGTTTTACCAATGTGAACATTTTTTTTCACCCGCTGCAGTTATGTATGTCAAGTGGCACATTTCATGCAAATAGGTCTCCTCTTGTGGAGGGCCAACCCCTTACTTCTCCTTTGGCAATGCTGATGTATAACAGATGCTTTTATAACCTGCTCTCAAGGCTTCCCTGGGAACGATGCAATAAATATTTATTTCTCCCTCATTTCCCTAGTCAAGGTATACTGGGCTGAAAGCCAGCCAAATTATTTCAGCTTCTTTGCTGTAAATCCTACCAGATTTGGTCCACCTCTTTAGCAATACTACAAAAACAATACATGCCATAAATAAAGGTTCTTGTCCTTAGTACACGATGAGGGACATGGTGGCTCGGTGGCTAAGACGCTGAGCTTGTCGATCAGAAAGGTTGGCAGTTCGGCGGTTCAAATCCCTAGCGCCACATAACGGAGTGAGTTCCTGTTACTTGTCCCACCTTCTGCCAACCTAGCAGTTCGAAAGCACATTAAAAATGCAAGTAGAAAAAACAGGAACCACCTTTGGTGGGAAAGTAACCGTGTTCCGTGCGCCTTTGGCGGTGAATCATGCCAGCCACATGACCACGGAGACGTCTTCAGACGGCGCTGGCTCTTCGACTGAAACGGAGATGAGCACCGCCCCCTAGAGTAGGGAACGACTAGCACATATGTGCGAGGGGAACCTTTAATTTTACCTTTACCCTTCCAGGATATCCCTAATCGGCTGATACTGAATATTCTCTCCCACCCACACCCTTCAGTTGGGCTAAGCCTCAAGTTGTTGAACAGGACAAAAACAAAAAAATATGCAGTTACTGTATGTTTTTGAGGTTGTCTCTTTCTTTTTTTAGCTCTTGAACCATTAAGTCACTTTACGGAGGCCCCCTTGCTATCCTGACAGGTGACTCAAGCATGATTTTAGAAATCAGTGACATGTGTTAAGAAAGTGCCAAGATTTCCATTTGCCGTGACTCAGATGCGCTTGGGGAAATAAATAACTCGTTAAGGATTTGCCCGCTTCAGGTTGCCACATTAAGCAGGCATGTTGAGAACACTGGAACAAAGGAAAGAATTTGCCTATCTGAGGCCAGGTAGCATTAGATTCATATTTACAGATTAGCAGAGTTGGAAGGGGCTTTGTAGGTCATCTAGTCCAACCCCCCTCCTGCCCAAGCAGGAGACCCTACACCATTTCTGACAAATGGCACTCCAACCTCTTCTTGAAAGTCTCAAGTGATGAAGGTCCCACAACTTCTGAAGGCAACTTCTGTTCCATGGGTTGATTGTTCTCACTGTCTGAAAATTCCTCCTTATTTCCAGGTTGAATCTCTCCTTGTTCACCTTCCATCCATTGTTCCTTGTCTGGCCTTCGGGGGCTTTGGAAAATAGCTTGAACCCCCTCCTCTCTGTGGCAGCCCCTCAAATATTGGAAGGCTGCTATCCTGTGTCCCCTGGTCTTTCTCTTCACTAGACTAGCCATGCCGAGTTCCTGCAACCATTCATTGTATATTTAGCCTCCAGTCCCCTCATCATCCTGGTTGCTCTTGATACATTAGAAACGCCTTAAATTTTATGGAAGGATGGATCAGAAGGGACCTCTTTGGAGGAAAGGAGAAATGTACTTTATCTTAGGAGGAATGGGGAAAAGATTGCACCAACAGGTATGCATTAAAAATGGGGTGCACGCATGCAAATTTCAGGCAGCTTTTTGTTTTAATTTGCAATTAGGATGGTGTTAATTTTTTTTTTAATAAGATGAGGTATTCTTTGATGGCAATCTGAATTCTGGCCCCATTGCATTCGTTCCTGCAGAAATATTTATCATCATTGACTCAGATTCCATTCAAGCATCAGAATAACAGAATCACAGAGTTGGAAGGGACCTTGGAGGTCTTCTAGTCCAAAGCCCCAGCTCCGCCCTTACGTTTTAGCCTCCAGTCCCCTAATCATCCTGGTTGCTCTTCCCTGCACTCTTTCTAGAGTCTCCACATCTTTTTTTTTTATGGTGATCACATGATCCTGAGATACTGCAATGGTAGTAAACCCAATCCTGGTTGCCAAGTGTCCAAATTTTGATCACATGACCATGGGGATTTTTGACAAGTGAAAGGCCGAAATTTGGTTGTAAGCCACTTTTTCGCAGGGCCATTGTAAATTCAAACAATCACTAAATGAATGGGGACCACGTGTGTTTTTCAAGTTCTTACATGTGCTTGAAGTGCTAATAAAATAATGTACACTAAGAGCATATGCACTGAAGACAAATTCCTTGTGCGTCCAATCACACTTGGCCAATAAAGAATTCTATTCTATTCTATTCTATTCTATTCTGTTCTTGTTCTTGTTCTTGTTCTTGTTCTTGTTCTTGTTCTTGTTCTTGTTCTTGTTCTTGTTCTTGTTCTTGTTCTTGTTCTTGTTCTTGTTCTTGTTTTTGTTCTGTTCTGTCCTGTTCTATTCTTATTCCTATTCCTATTCCTATTCCTGTTGTGTTCTATTCTATTCTATTCCATTCCATTCCATTCCTTAGCCGCCCTGAGTCCCTCTGGGAATAGGGCGGCATACAAGTTTAATAAACCAAGCCAAACCAAACCGTTCCATTCCTGTTCCTGTTCCTGTTCCTATTCCTGTTCTGTTCTGTTCTGTCCTTTTCTATTCTTATTCCTATTACTGCTGTGTTATCTTCTCTTCTCTTCCTATTCCTGTTGTATTCTATTCTATTCCATTCCATTCCGTTCTTGTTCTTGTTCTTGTTCTTGTTCCTGTTCTATTCTATTCTAGTCTATTCTCAAACTTTTCTAAGAGAAAAGCAGAGTTCATCATAGGTAGAGAAACTTTTTCAGTGGGAGGAAGAGGGAAAAAAGACGCTTCTTGAAATATTTTGGGGTGGTTCAAACAGGGTATTAGAACCCCTGTGGAGAAAAATTAAAATGGAATTCCACCTTCACTGTTCTATCTCTGTGTCTCTACAACTTAATATAGTAAGCGAATTCCTATTTTCTCTTCTGCTTTCCCTCCTGTTGTTATCATCGGTGTAATTCATAACAAGAATTCTAAACTGAGCCATCAAGAGAAGGTATTCAGAATATTTACTTAAGACATGGCTCCAGTCAAGATTTTTTTCCCCTAGCTGTTGTTTTGGTAAGATCTTGCTTTGGCACTGGAGGGAGGCCAACCCAGCAGCTGTTAAACAGGAGATAACAACAAATGAAAAAAAAGGACAATTTATGTCTATCTTAATCTCTTGCATTTGGAAAGAAAAGAACAAAACAAAATAAAACAGGGGCAACCAACTTTCTAGCCCTTAAGAATGTGAAGATTGTGAACTAGTGTTTTGGGGGCAGGGAAGAACACCCTTCTTGCTCAGTTAGTGTTTCTGGGTCTTCTTATTTATATATTGCATGTTAAAAATAGGAAGCAGAAACACCAGTGTTTGTGATGAGAGAGACTTCCCATATAAATGTATTGGCCCTTGGGCAGAGACATCATAAGTTATCTGGTATACTGAAAAGTGATTAGCAAAGTGGCCAGATTGGTGAGTGATGACGATCATGATCTCTTTAGATACTTCATGGAGTTTTACAAGGGCAAGAAAACACACTTCCACTACCTCAAGAGATGCAGGATCTAACATTTGATATCTAGGAGCTGGAAGCATGGGTGAGTAGAAAATCAATATTTGTTTGATATAGATGTTGGTTTGATTTTTAACAGTCTTGCATTAAAGTACTAATTTGGTGGAAATGGTTTACAAAATGGAGAAGTCTTCCTTCCTTCCTTCCTTCCTTCCTTCCTTCCTTCCTTCCTTCCTTCTTTCCTTCCTTCCTTCTCTTCTTTTTCCTTCCCCTTCATTATAATCTCCTTCCTTCCGTCCATCCTTTGATTCTTCTTCCTTCCTGCCCTCTGTTCTTTCCTTCCTTCTTTCCATCCATTCTTTGATTCTTCTTCCCTCCTTCCCTGTTCCTTTCTTCCTTCCATCCATCCATCATTTGATTCTTCTTCCTTCCTTCCCTCTCTTCCTTCCTTTCTTCTTTCCTTCCATCCATCCTCTGATTCTTCTTCCCTCCTTCCCTGTTCCTCCCTCCCTTCTTCCCTCCCTCTTGAATCACACTGTAATATTCATTAATCAGAGACAGGTACAAAATGGCTCAAGGAATGGAGTTAATGACTGAGAAAACTCCACATATTTTGGTGCACATTTCTCCTAATAATTTTCTCAATAGACCCATTTTGTGTAACAAAACCTCATGAATGTCTATGCATACTTTTCAATAATTTCTTCAAAGCACAGGTTTTAAGGGGTGAGATATTCCCTGGGTCTACCTTCAGGCGGTGTGGAACATTTGAATGAATTTCTGTGCCCTTTTGACCAAAACGAACCTCCTCGAACTCATGAAACTGAATGAAAAGTTTAAAGTAATATATAATGGGATGATGATATTAGTGCTATTATTAATCCAATAGAAATGTAATAATTTTGCATATATAATGAAGGTGTCTGGGCTGATGGTGATTAATTAGATTTCTGGAATATGATGACCAACTGGGTGAAAACACGGATTCATTAAGAACAAGAAACCAAAACATATATAGGGGTTCTGATTAAATAATTAAATATAGATGAGCAGAGCATTTCTTCAAATGCAGCCAGATGTCTGGTTTCCCCTTTGTGAGGATAGATAGATAGATAAGATAATAGACAGACAGATAGATAGTATGATACAGGCAGGTAGGCAGGCAGGCAGGCAGGCAGATATGGATAGAGATATGGATATAGAGATAGATAGATAGAGGCAGATATGGATATAGAGATGGATGGATGGATGGATGGATGGATGGATGGATGGATGGATGGATGGATGGATGGATGCAGTGGTGGGTTCCTACTGGTTCAGACCAATTCGGCCAAACTGGTAGTGGTCTGGTGGCCTGGGATGCTGGAACTGACAGCGGCCCAGGCCTGCCGTACCCCCGAACCAGCACTGCCATCTTGTTTTTCACTTCTGCACATGCTCAGAACAAATTTTATTGTACTGCACACACAGACGCAGCATGCTCACGAGTGAACCAGCACTAGTGCCTGCCAGAACCCAACCCTGGATGGGTGGGTGGGTGGGTGGGCAGGCAGATGATAGATAGATAGATAGATAGATAGATAGATAGATAGATAGATAGATAGATAGATAGATAGATAGATAGATAGATAGATAGATAGATAGATAGACAGACAAATAGATAGATAGACAGATAGACGGGCGAACAGATGGATGGGTGAGAGACAGAGACAGAGAGAAAGAGATATGGATGAAAGGAAGATTGGTCCCCAAAATCAATACCACAAGAGGGTGCTGCCCATAGTGTGCACATCCATGCTCACCAGCTGCTGTTTGGCCGTCAGGAAACCTCAGCATCGAAGGCACATAAATAGCCATCCTTCACAGCCCCCACAAGCTGCTTCGATTGGAGATGATGGCTCTGCCACATCAGGCTTCTGGAGTGACCGGTTGAGCAGTGGGCATCCTTTGTTTGGTACCCAACTGTTCCTTTTGGGCCACCATCGTCAGAACAAAAGCTTTGCCACCCTGTTGGGTTGGCATTTCTAGGGTCAGCCCAGCTGTAGTGCAGGTTCAATAGCTTGGATGTCAGAAGTGCAGCTGGGCCATTGAGAGAGGCATTTAACCCGTGGCTCAGCTTGGCTCCCTCACCTCTTTATCTAGGTTCATAAAGGCCACACACAACACCCTGAATTCAGGTTTAATGGCACAATCGCTGGCTGGCTTCTAGTTAATTTTCAGCAGTCAATCTGTATTGCTCTCATCCTTGTGTTCAAAAACAACCATTCTTGGGTATTTGGATAGCAGAAATGTCAACTTGCAAGAATTTGTTTATTTGCTGCAGCTTGTTAGAATAGAATAGAATAGAATAATTATAGATATGAAATAGAAGGTGGAGGAGAAGAAGGAGGAGGGAAAGGAGAGGTAGTAGGAGAAGAATGAGAGACGTATAAGCAAAAGGAATAGCATAGCACAGCACAGAACAGAATGGAATAGAATAGAACGAATGGAATAGAATAGAATAGAATAGAATAGAATAGAATAGAATAGAATAGAATAGAATAGAATGGAGGAGGAGGAGGAGGAGGAGGAGGAGGAGGGAAAGAAGAGGTAGTAGAAGAATTAGAGAAGTAGAAGCAAAAATAATACCAGAGCAGAGCACAGAACAGCTGTATTGTCATTTTGAATGTGCACATTAAAATGAAATTCCATTGCATACAGCTCTCAAAGCCGCTGTCAAATACATCTCCAATACACACAACCTAAACATGACAAAATAAATGAATAAATACAAAAAATTGTGCACATACACACACATATTATATAACACAGAGATACAACACAGTCTAGTTTGGATGTATACGTGTGCATGGCAAGAAAAACGAATCTTGCGAGTTACTTTTTCTAGATGTGTTTTCTTTTTTCAAAATTTTATTAATTTTCTCTTTATTACATTTCTTAGTGCTTAATAAACATTGTGTTGCCAGGGTATTTAAGTTGCTTAACAATACAAATTCCCTTCTTACTCTCCACCCCTTTTCCCCAACCACTGGTAAAACAAGTTCCATGTTTGAGAATATTCTGTGTCTTCTTTCTGCTTCATTTTCCAATATACTGTAAGTCTATTCATTTCTGCACAATCTAATATCTTCTTAATGATCTCTTCCTCTCACGGTATTTCTTCCTTTTTCCCAATATTGTGCGAAAGATAATCCTCGCTGCGGTTAGATGTGCTTTCTAAATGTGCTTTTGTGAACCCGTCGAGTTCTAGCATTCTTCCTTAATACAATGTCCTACCTGTCAACAACTACTTCAGCTTTAACCGCAACAATTCATGAGCACACAATAGATACAAACTCAAAGTAAACCACTCCTAATTCAGTTGCATAAAATACAACTTCAACAACAGAGTGGTCAACGCCTGGAATGCTCTACCCGACTTTGTGGTTTCTTCCACAAACCCCTAAAACTTTAACCTTAGATTGTCTAGTGTGGACCTCACCCCATTCCTAAGGGCATGCATAAGCGCACCAGTGTGCCTATTGTCCCTGTCCTAATGTTCCCTTTTATTCGTATCCATTTCATGTATTCAAAATCCTGCTTAAAATAAAAATAAAAAAGACATTAAAAGGCTCAGCCTCGCTTCTCCAGAAGTGAACAGAAGAGGGCTGATGGATAATTGTCGCCTTATTTTGCTTTCTGGGCAAAGGTAAAACCTCAGATCAACTTTCTCCCTCCTGCTGACCTTTAAAGACCTCGAGGGGTTTCTTTTATTAAACCGATCTCCTGTCTCTCTGCCAGGAGCTTCGCAGCATCGCTCACCCCTCCACTTCCTCCTTTCTGTCCTCAACAGTCCCCAGAAAAGGAGGTTCAGCTGGTCCCCCTTTACGCTGCCCTTGGGTTCCTCCTGATTTGCGCAGCCCTTGCTTGCTAATATCCAGGTGGTCAGTTGTCACCTCCCGAGGAAAGAAGCAGCTGCGCTCTGCACGTGGCCAGAGGCTCCCTCTACATGCCTGCTTCTTACCAAGGAGAGGAAAAGGAGGGGACCTCCGTGGCAAGCACGGGTTACCCTTCCCCGCCCACCAGCTACGCTCGCCGGCTCCGCTCCGGTCTGTCCCACCGTCCCGCCTGTGCCTCCGCGGGCTTCACCGCCGTCGCTGCCAGAGGGCAAAAGGGGAGGCGACGGAGCCGAGCCGGGAGAGCCCCGAAGGAGGCGCGCGCCCGCTACTCCGCTCCGGCCGTCGGGTGGTGGAACGCGGGCATCAGTGGGCACCGAGAGCGCGCCCACCCACCCCCGCGCGCTGGAAGAAGCACTGAAGCACCGTCGGATACCCGAAGACGCGTGGACTGGACTGGGCAGGCGAGCCGGGACGACTCAGGCGAGTGAAGGGGCCGAGGGGAGGGGTCGCACTGGGGTAACCCCCCCCCCGGGCACCAGGCTGCAGACCGTGGCGACCTCAGGTGGGCGGGCGGAGCATTATCTGCTCGCCAAATATAGCACGTGCCAGCCTCTTGGCAAAGGGGGCGGGGAGCGCAGCACGCCCCCTCCCCCCGCTCCTCCCCCTCCCCGTCCGTCGGTCGGGGAAGGCACATCTGGAGAGACGGGGTGGGGGGACGGACCCCGGAGCGCTCTGCCGGGCGCGCGTGGGCTTCGCATAGCAACTCAGACTCAAAACCACCTCCGTTGAAGGGAAGCAGGAAGAGGGGAGGGGAAACACCTGAACTGAAACGGAGGGGAGGGGATAGTGTAAGTTCCACTCTCCGCCGCTGCGTCCGCCCCCGCTTCCCACCCCCACACACCCTCTTCCCCGCGTCCTCGCCGAGTTGGAAGGAACTTTGATCGCGGAATCTTGCCGCTCGGACTTGCGCGCGTTCTCGACTGTGGCTGAATTCCCACGATCTGCTTCCCCGCCGGCTAACAGGACCCAGCCTGTTTTTTTCTGGAGTTTGCCGGCAGGTCGATGGAGGTTTTGAATGGCTGTATTCGCACGCGGTGTGTCGTATTTAGGTTAGGCTCTGCTTATAGTATAGAGGTGATTGTAAAGGTTCCCCTCGCACATAGGTGCTAATCGTTCCCGACTCTAGGGGGCGGTGTTCATCTCCGTTTCAAAGTCGAAGAGCCAGCGCTATCCGAAGACGTCTCCTTGGTCACGTGGCTGGCATGACTGAACGCCGAAGGGTGCCAGAGCTGGTCTCTGCATGATTGCTCAGAAAGGCCATTATTGAACCAAAAAGTGTTCTGCTTTTTGCTACTCTGCTCATTTCTGGAAACCTCCCCAAATTGGCATATGGTCAGATTAGGGCATGTTGAACAGTAGTGATTCAATCTGGGTTGGTCAGTAGGATGAGAGTTTTAATATTCCGATAAGGCTGCTACACCTTCTTAGGTTGCATTGAGGGATACAATCAAGATCAAGGGTTTAGAAGTTTTAGAGGTTTTATTAACATTTATAGGCCGCCCTTTTCCCTGAGGGGACTCAGGGCGGCTTACATAAAATCAAGGGGGGGATATACAAACAGTAACGCAGACAAACACAGAATAAAATAATGAGCAACATTCATTCATCATTCGGGAGGGGGCAATTATCTTTGTCCCCAGGCCTGACGGGCTAGCCAGGTCTTAAGGGCTGTGCGGAAGGCCTGGACGGTGGTGAGGGTACGAATCTCCACGGGGAGATCGTTCCAAAGGGTCGGAGCTACTACTGAGAAGGCTCTCCTCCTTGTAATTGCCAGCCGGCACTGGCTGGCAGATGGAACTCGGAGGAGGCCCAATCTATGAGATCTAATTGGTCGCAGGGAGGTAATTGGCAGAAGGCGGTCTCTCAAGTACGCAGACCCACTACCATGGAGGGCTTTATGGGTGACAAGTAGCACCTTGAAGCGCACCCGGAGATCGACAGGTAGCCAGCGCAGCTCGCGGAGGATAGGTGTTATGTGGGTGAACCGAGGTGCACCCACAATCACTCGCGCAGCTGCGTTCTGGACTAGCTGAAGTCGCCGGATGCTCTTCAAGGGCAGCCCCATGTAGAGCACATTGCAGTATTCCAGCCTAGAGGTCACAAGGGCCCGAGTGACTGTTGTGAGAGCCTCCCGATTCAGGTAGGGTCGCAACTGGCGCACCAGGCGAACCTGGGCAAATGCCCCCCTGGTCACAGCCGTCAAATGATGATCGAAGGACAGCTGTGGGTCCAGGAGGACTCCCAAGTTGCGAACCCTCTCTGAGGGGTGTAAAATTTGACCCCCCAGCCTGAGCGATGGAGTACTGGTCGAATTGTTGGGAGGAAAGCACAACAGCCACTCGGTCTTTTCCGGGTTGAGTACAAGCTTGTTAGCCCTCATCCAGTCCATAACGGCCTCGAGACCTCGGTTCATTACGTCCACCGCTTCATTGAGTTGGCACGGGGCGGACAGATACAACTGAGTATCGTCCGCATATTGGTGGTATCTTATCCCGTGCCTGCGAATGATCTCACCCAGCGGTTTCATGTAGATGTTAAATAGTAGGGGGGATAAGACCGAACCCTGCGGCACCCCATATGTTAGGGGCCTAGGGGTCGATCTCTGCCCCCCCACTAACACCGACTGCAACCTGTCCGAGAGGTAGGAGGAGAACCACCGTAACACAGTGCCTCCCACTCCCACCTCCCGCAGTCGTCGCAGAAGGATACCATGGTCGATGGTATCGAAAGCCGCTGAGAGGTCGAGGAGAACTAGGATGGAGGGATGGCCTCCATCTCTGGCTCTCCAAAGATCATCGGTCAATGCGACCAAAGCGGTTTCTGTGCTGTAACCGGGTCTGAAGCCTGACTGGAAGGGGTCGAGATAGCTTGCTTCCTCCAAGGACCGCTGAAGCTGGAAGGCCACCACCTTCTCAACAACCTTCCCAAGAAAAGGGAGGTTGGAGACTGGACGGTAGTTGTTAAGGACAGCTGGATCCAAAGATGGCTTCTTCAGGAGGGGTCTCACCACCGCCGCTTTTAGCGCGGCGGGGAAGTTCCCCTCCCGAAGAGAGGCGGTAACAACCGCCTGGATCCAGCCTCGTGTCACCTCACTGCTGTTGAGCAGGGAGGTACTAATACCACTCTATAAAGCCTTAGTAAGATCACACCTAGAGTACTGCATCCAGGTTTCATCTGATCGCCACACTATAAAAAAAAGATGTCTAGAAAGAGTGCAGAGAAGATCAACCAGGATGATGAGGGGACTGGAGGCTAAAACATACAATGAACGGTTGCAGAAATTGAGCATGGATAGTCTAGTGAAGAGAAGGACCAAGTGAGACATGAGAGCATCCTTCCAATATTTGAGGGACTGCCACAGAGAGGAGGGGGGTCAAGCTATTTTCCAGAGCACCCGAAGGCCAGACAAGGAATAATGGATGAAAACTGACCAAGGAGACATTCAACCTAGAAATGAGGAGGAATTTTCTGACAGTGAGAACAGTCAACCCATGGAAGAGAAGTTGCCTTCAAAAGTTGTGGGAGTTTCATCACTGGAGGCTTTCAAGAAGAGGCTGGATTGCCATCTGTCAGAAATGGCGTAGGGTCTCCTGCTTGGGTAGGAGGGTTGGACTAGATGACCTACAAGGTTCCTTCCAACTCTGTTAATCTGTATCTTTATATCTCACCTTTATTATTTTTATAAATAAGTCAAGGTAGTGAACTTACCAAATATACCTTCCTCCTCTTATTTTCATCGCCACAGTTATCCTGTGATGTGGGTTAGATTGAGAGAGAGGGACTGGCCCAAACTTACCCAGCTGGCTTTCTTACCTAAGACGGGACTAGAACTCACTATCTCCTGAGTGACCCAAAGACTTAACCAACTTTCATACCTAAGATGAGACTTGAACTCACTGTCTCCTCCCAAAGCCACCCATCCGGCTTTCATGCCTAAAGTGGAACTAGAACTCACCATCTCCTGGTGATTTATCAAAGCCACCCAGCTGTATTTCATGTCTAAGGTGGAACTAGAATTCACTTTCTCCTGGCAATTGGCCAAAAATCACCCATCCAGCTTTCACGATAAAGTGGGACTAGAAATTATTAATTCTCGGTTTCTAGCTTGATGTCTTAACTTATCAAAACAAACCAATACACTCATTTGAGCTGGTTATGTGGAAGGTTCTCCGGCTAACCAAGATTGATCTACTTTCTTGCAGAATTTAGTTTAACACAACACACACACACACAAAGTTTACTTCGCACCTGTTTCCATTTGCTCACTAAATACACTAAGGCAGTGGTCCCCAACCCCCGGTCCGCGGACCGGTGCCGGGCCGTGGAGTACCTGGCACCGGGCCGCGGAAGCCGGGTGTTCGCTGTCCCAGGCGGCCCCGCTGCGGGGAAACGGAAGCCCCGAGAACAAAACAGGTGTCAACGCAGAGAACGGGAGCCTCGCAGAAACAGCCCTTCGGGCGCTTCCTCTGCAGCCGGAAGCTTCAGCGGCCAAGGCGGCTCCGCTTGAAGAGGCTCTTCGAAGCTTTTTCCGGCGCTGAGAGGAGGGCTAACCCGCCCTCCCTAGCCAGGGCTCCGGCTTCGCCACATGCGATGCTCGGCGCATCCCCCGCTGCTGCATGGCCTGCGAACCCCAGCAGCTCCGCTTTCCAGCTACAGCGAAAGCGACAAGGCACCTGCCGAGCGGTCCCAGCCCAGTTGGCAGCGGGCATACGGTCCCAGCCCAGCCAGCCTCATCGCAGCGAGGGGCTCTTGGGGAAGCCGCCTTGCTTGCCCCCCGACCGGCTAATTTGCAGGGCGAGGCTTCCCCGGATGCAGTCCCGGCGACTTCCCTTCGGCTCGTCGGAGCTGCCCCGCGGCCAAGAAGTAGCCGGGAGGGCGGCCGCGGCTCCCCTGGGCGAGGCCGGACCGTGTCTCGGGAGGCGCCCACGCAAGCACGGCTCAGCCGGCAGCCGGGCGGGCCTCCGGAAGCGCCGGCGTTCCTCTTCATTGGGATCGCCGAGAGGCCGAGGGCAGAGCCGCTCCCTTCCTCCCCATGGAGCCCACCGTGGGGAGGGGGCGAGGAGGGAACCGCCGCCCATCCCGGCAGGTGGGGGCGGCGGTTCACCGGGGAGACGATCCGGAGGTAAGCATGGCTGACGACCACGCCCGCCCACCCACCTCCTTGCGGGCCACTTTGGCCTCGGCGTGCCGGAACTTGGACACCCTGAACAGGCTCATGCACCTTTCCCCGCACCTCTGAAGGACGCCGACCAATGACCGCCCTCTGGGCTAGTGCCCAGAACCGCTTCGCGGGAGCCCTGTGGGCGGAGGGGGTGGGCAGGGAGGGGCGCAGGGTCGCGAACAACGCCCCCTCACCCCTGCGCGCGCTCAGCGGGCCACGGTAAAATTATCAAAGGCTGACTGGTCCGCGGCGATAAAAAGGTTGGGGACCACTGCACTAAGGCACAAAACCAGCGTAAACAAACCACAAAAAAACAGATTATCCAATGATTTGTCAACCGTCAGGGCACTTCCCAGGATGTGCTGATCTGCAACCATTAAAGCCGGGTCAATGCAGTCCTTTATAAAATGTGGCTTGCATCCAGGTTTGTTGTGAAAAGCCAGCCCATAGGGAAAGAAATTATGGTACACCACCTTAAGGCATGAACCATGCTTCTCAGTAGCAGAGACTGGAGGAGTTTAGTTTAGTTAGTTTAGTTTTGGTTTATTTGTATGCCGCCCTTCTCCAGGAGGGACTCAGGGCGGCGAAACAACTCAAAGGGAAAAGGGAACATAAACAACAGTACACATAATTAAAATACACGAAAATCACACAGCCATACCAGTCGAGAGGGGAGGGGAACTCATCAACCGCAGGCCTGCCGGCACAGCCAGGTTTTGACAGCTTTCCGGAAGGCCTGGAGAGAGGTGAGGGTCCGGATCTCCGCGGGGAGTTCATTCCAAAGGGCCGGAGCTGCTACAGAGAAGGCCCTCCCCTGGGTAGTAGCCAGATGGCATTGGCTGGTGGACGGAACCCGGAGGAGGCCGACCCTGTGAGATCTGATGGGTCTTTGGGAGACCAGGGGTGGGCTTCAAAATTTTTAGCAAGGGGTTCTCTGCCCAGTTGCTGGATAGGTGTGGCCATGGTGGGCGTGGCCTAGTCAGGCACCATGGCGGTGGGTATTTTTGCCCTCCCTGGGCTCCGGAAGCTTTCCTCGAGCCTCTGGAGGCTGGAAACAGATCCATTTCTGGCCTTCTCGAATTTCCAGTAGGCCTGTTTTTCGCTCTCCCTGAGCTTCCGCACAGGCCCTGCACTTAACCTGCATCGAAAAACGGGCCGCGTGGAGACTCCTGGGAGTGGAGGAGTGGGCAGGGCCAGCCAGGAGTGGGATTTGGGGGTTCTCCAAGCTGCACAGAATCGTAGCTCGAGGTTCTCCCGAACCCCTGCGAACCCCCAGCAGCCCACCCCTGGAGACTGTTCATGGCAAAGATGTCTCAAAGCATTTCGGAAAACCCTTCCCCTCCGTCAATATTTATAATAAGACAGGCTCGTAATATCTCAGGTGGGTTGTGATGTTGGTCTCCCAAGAAAAATATTATAAAAACAGCTTTTGGGGGCCAAGGAAGAACGCAAGGACTCGGTGCCCTTTCATCCATCCAAAATCAATATTTTTGAGGCATGATCCGTCTTTTCTCCTAATGAGGAGGTCTGTCCCCTAACAGGCTCATAACGTGCTTTTTGCTGAGCTAGCTTTACAAAATGAAGGTTAGTGTGTTCTTACTCAGGGGCAGGGACTGACTCCAGAGTCACAAGCTCCTTTGCTAAATATACACCAGGAAGAAAAAGGTGTACCAGAGCCCAGTGGGATAGTCTATAATCTAAGTGTATCTCCGATTATAGATGAACTGCGTGTTAAGCAAGTAAATTGCTCCAGGCTTGCTCCCTTCGCTTCTTCTTTTTTGAGAGCACGGCAGGGAGAGAGAAAATTTCTCCTGCTTTCCTGCGATTCATCCATTAGAGAAAGCAGAAGGATTTGAAGCGCAGTCAGTGAAAACCAACGTCATAATAACACTCTCGTGTTTGTTTGTTTTTTTAAAGCGTTGCAAAATCTCTGCCCCAGCAATTGTGAATACAGGATAGGATGCACATTGGATTAATCACGCACACAGAGTCACAATCTTGCACCTGTTTTTGGGTGGGTGGATTTGAAAAGATCCAGGATTCTGTGAAACTTGCTCTTTTTCGTTCCTTGGCCGACAGCTCTCTTGAGGGATTTGTTTGTTGGCTGGATTTATCTTGCTGTACATTCTTGAGGGTACTGTCGGTTTGAATCCCAAGTGGCCCATAACGGAGTGAGCTCCCGTTACTTGTCCCAGCTTCTGCCAACCTAGCAGTTCGAAAGCACATAAAAAATGCAAGTAGAAAAATAGGGACCACCTTTGGTGGGAAGGGAACAGTGTTCCGTACGCCTTCGGGAGAGTTGAGTCATGCTGGCCACATGACCCCGGAGATGTCTTCGGACAGTGCTGGCTCTTCGGCTTTGAAACGGAGAGGAGCACTGCCCCCTAGAGTCGAGAAAGACTAGCACATATATGTGAGGGGAACCTTTACATTTACATTTCTGAATGATTTGCAGAATTGAGAATAAAGACAGTATTTGAATACACTGGAAGTACAAAAGAAGCAATAAAACAGTGCAAGGGCTGGGCGAAAAATACAAGATTATTGAGCTGTGAAATCCTTAAAAACTAGAATGTTGTTGTTGTTTAGCCTAAGTGTTATAAGATCATGAATGGGCAATCCACAAACTTCCCTGGTGTGAATAGGAGGGAAAGACAGCTGGTCGAGAAGTGAAGAGTGATGGGATATGCAGCCACAAAAAACCTAGAAAGACCACGAATTAGAATTTTCACTGAAAATGACTAAAATGAACCCCAATTTTTTTCATAAAGTTTTTTTTTTATTTTTAAATATACATTAACATGGACAGTGTGGCATCTGAGTATAATTCATTTTGATACAAAAATAATATTGATACAATGAGAATTAATACATTAATCAAACTTATGTGGTTCTAATGTTATTATGCATATTTATGTGAGCACATAATCCGACTGCCATCACTCTGCTAAACAACTAATTCCCACAACACTGTCAATAAGTTACTAAGACTGTATTACTATTATTCTTCTCTTCCTTCCTAGTACCTATCTCTTCCCTCTTATGACTATAACCATGTTGCTTGTATCTTTCAATTTATATTGTTTTTATTTGTTTCCTAGTACGATTTGATAGCTTATTAGTAGCCTTGACTATCACTAAGTGTTGTATCTTTTTATTCTTGACGAATGTATTTTATTCTCCTTATGCACACTGAGAGCATCTGCACCAATGACAAATTCCTCATGTGTCCTATCACACTTGGCCAATAAAGAATTCTCTTCTCTTCTATTTGATTCCATTCCATTCCACTCCACTTTAATATTCATTCTATTCTATTCTATTCTATTCTATATTCTCTTCTCTTCTCCTCTCCCTTCCCTTACATTAATTCCCTTCTCTTCCATTACATTACATTCCATGGTTATAAGTTGAGGACTACCTGTACAGATTCAAAAAGCCAGGAAACCAGAATTTGACAATACAAGCTGATATTCCAAGAGCAACCCAACTTGGCTTGGTAAAGATGTTTTCGAAAAACTTTCTTAGACAAATGTACTCTAGCAAAAAAGGAGGAGGAGGAGGAGGAGGAAGAGAAGAAGAAGAAGAAAGAAGAAAGAAGAAAGAAGAAAGAAGAAGACTTTTCAAACAGCTTCTGGGAAATGATTCAAAGGTGCCTTGTTCTCTGCAGCCAGTTCTCGTCCATTCCAGTAACTTGCAAATGTTTCCGTGCACGACCACGTAAGTGAGCTCGGTGTGACTGGTGGAAACTGGTTGCTTCTGGATTTGTTCCTTGCATTTTCCCACCTAACCCCACAGATTGACGTCTAAAGCTGATCTTCAAAAAAAGAAAAAGAAAGGAAATGAAAAAAATAAATCAAGACAAAGAGCATTGCATTAAGAAAATGCTTTAGGTTTGTTTTGAGTGGTTTTGATTAATCAATGCGGCATTTGGCGTGAGAGCCATGCAAATGTTGACCTTAGGTGACCAAGTGACCACTTCCAAATCTACACACACAAACACACACACACAGAGACAGAGACAGAGAGACAAAGAGAGAGACCGACAGACAGAAACAGACATCCATCCTTCCTTCCTCCCTCCCTCCCTCCCTCTCTCCCTTCCTCTTTCTCCTCCTTCTCCTCCTCCTTCTCCAAATTCCACCTCCTTCTAGTGGTGATGATGTTCCCTAGTTGGGTAATGAAATGTTTGCAAGAAGGCAACCAAGCTCAGAAAACACCAAGGACCTCACAGGCGTTGTCTCCCCCCACCACCACCACTTTCTAGCACTGATGATGTTACCTAAGCCCAAGATAAAGAAGGAACAGTTCTGGGACCTTCCCACACCGCTATTATTAACTGCAGTCCCCTTGGTCTCCCTCCAGATCAGCTCTACATTCCCACAGTCCTGCCCTCCATTAAAATGCCACCGAGGTGATCAATGAGCATTTTTCTCTGCAAGAGGTAGAATTTACAATGGCATTCACCTTGGCGGAAACAGGTTCGGCGGCAAGTAAGGATTGTTCAGCCTGCTCCGAGTGCCATCCATCTTCATTCTTTTCGCCAGGGTAGAGCCATTGCAAACCAGGGGTAATAGAAAAAAAATCTTCCAGATGTCGCCTGCAAACCTTTTGGGCTGCTGGCCAGCATTTTTATGAGTCTCAGTCACATCCTTGGGGACAAATGTGAAGCGCTTTAGGTAACAGTGCCCATATTTTTCGGAGTATAAGACGCACCTTTTCCCCCCCAAAAAGAGGGTGAAAATCTGGGTGCATCTTATACACTGAATACAGCATTTTTGGCCTCCTGAAACCCCGACACCTTTGCAAAAATGGAGGTGAAGAGGGTTTGGGAGGCCTGCAAAGTCTTAGGGGCTGGGGAGGGCAAAAATGAGCAAAAAATGGGTTGATTTTTGCAAAAACACAGGGGCATGCATAGGCTTTGGGAGGCTTGTAGAGTGCTCCTGGAGAGGGGCAAAAAAAAGCAAAAATCGGCCCATTTTTTGCTCATTTTTGCCCTCCCCAGCCCCTAGGAGCACTTTACAAGCCTCTCAAAGCCTATGCATGCCCTGTGTTTTTGCCAAAACGGGCCCATTTTTTGGCAAAATGGGTCATTTTTTGTTCACTTTTGGGGCCACCCCCAGCCAAAAAAAACAAGGTTTACAGAGAGTTTGAGAGACTGGCAGAGTGCTCCTAGGGGCTGGCGAGGGCAAAAATGAGCAAAAAATGGGCCAATTGTTTCTCGTTTTTGCCCTCCTGGAGCACTCTACAAGCCTCCCAAAGCCTATACATGCCCTGTATTTTTGCAAAAATGGGCACATTTTTTTCACACACACACACACACACACACACACACACACACACACACACACGCCAAAAAACAAGGTTCACAGAGGGTTTGGGAGGCCTGCAGAGTGCAAAAACTTTTTTTTTATTTACCTCTTCAAAATCTTGGTCCGTCTTATACTCCGGTGCATCTTATAGTGTGAAAAATACTGTACCTTTTGCATTATGGTGGTCTGGCCTACGATTCTTCCTTCTGTCTCCCAAAGCCATTCCCACAGACTATTTTATCTTTAGAGACCTGAGTTTCTCATGCTGTCTTAAAACAGCCAACCCCCGTAGTGAAAAATGAAGACATGGGGCACACAGATGTTGGCTTGAACTCCTAGAGAAGAAGTGGGATATAAATTAGTCAAAGAGTAAACCTAAAAACAATAACAATTGTTCAGGCATTACATGTTTTAATAGACTACAAGTTTACTCATTGTGTATGAGTGGGGATTCCCCCCACTTCTCTCCAGTCACATTGAAATGCTTTCTCCTTAAATTATTATAATTCTAGATTATTATCTTTGTAGCATAATTGTGTTTTTTTAAAAAAACACCATGTACCCGACTCCGAACACAAGAGGTAGTATCAAATGTCTTAAATGATAATGATAATATATGTGCTTTTCCACCTACCCATTCTCTTTTGTTAAGCTTAATTAAGGATACAGCACACTGTAGTGAGGAATGAACCATCCATGGCTCACTTCAGAACTAGCTTAGCTATTATAAGTTTTGTTAATATGTTTGGGTGAGGAACCTTTCTGAGAGTTCTTCCTTAATTCACAGTGTCAGCTCATGCCAAAAAAAAAAAAAAAACCCCTCCCATTCCACCTTTGGCTTTTAGGAGAAGCTGCTGGTTATAAGGATTATAACCATGTTGCTATCCTAGGTCATTTATCCCCTGTGTCCTTGTGTGTTAAGCTTAAACTAAGGCCCAGTTAATGTAGGAAGTATAATCATTCCAATAAAAATAGATTAAAAAGAGGAAAAAAATCCTTGCGTTAAACATGATGACCTTTGAAAGGCAAAGAAACAAATTGTTGGAAACTGCCAGCTCAGATGGAAGGAGGAGTCAAGTGAAGGTGTAACTTGGAATCCCTGCACAGTAGCAAGTGGCATATGTCAGGGTTCCAAATAGCATCCAAAATTAAATTAGAGTCTGAGGCAAAGGATTCCTCAAAGTTCCAATTTATTAAGAGAGCCATGTTGGCACATCTGGGAAAACCCAAATCTGAAAGCTTCCAGGTTTTCCCCACCCAGTTGAAAGTTCAAGACCTTGACCCAACACCCACAAGTTCATCCCATGGTCCAATCTTCCACTGCCACGAAGACAGATTCCTCCCATCCAATTCCGGCCAGGTGCAGAGACAAAGATGATCTTGGGTTTCTAAGAAGAATGTTATTATGGCTACATATCACTCCGTATAATCCCACCCTCCCATTTTCCCATGATAGAAAGTAGACAGTAGAAAGTGAAATATTGCCCCCAACAACAATCCGGGTCCTCATTTTACCCACCTCGGAAGGATGGAAGGATGAGTCAACCCTGAGCCGGTGAGATTTGAACAGCCGAACTGCAGTCAGCTGAAGTAGCCTGCAGTGCTGCATTTAACCACTGCGCCAGCTCGGCTCGTGAAATAGCTACCTATGCAATATAAATGTGATACCAATAAAGGAGAATATTTGTAGCTCATGGTTGAAATGCGGGGTCCTTGGTGCTCTCTGAGCTTGGTTGTTTTCTTGCAGACATTTCATGACCCCACTAGGTAACTTCATCCATGTTAGCCTACTGCATTCTAGCACTGATAGTGTTACCTATTTTGGGTAATGAAACATCTGCAAGAAAACCGCCAAGCTCAGAGAGCACCAAGGACCCCACAGTTCTCCTCCTCCTCTCCACAAACACCCCTCCCTTCTAGCACTGATGATGTTACCTAATTTGGGTAATGAAATGTCTGCAAGAAAATAACCAAGTTCAGACAGCATCATGGACCCCATAGTTCTTCATTTCCTCCTCCTCCTCTCCACAAATCCCCCTCCCTTCTAGCACTGATGATGTTACCTAGTTTGGCTAATGAAACGTTTGCAAGAAAACCACTAAGTTCAGAGAGCACCAAGGACCTCACAGTTCTTTTCCTCTTCTGCAAACTCCACTCCCTTCTAGCACTTACGGTGCTTATAAAGCTTCCTTATAATGCTCCTTTGCTGCATTGCTTCTCCAGCAGTGGTGGGATTCAGCCGGTTCGCACCTACTAGGGAGAACCACGTGGTTAACTTTCTAAGCAGTTCGGAGAACCGGTTGTTGGAAGAAATCTCCTTTTGGTTTTTTCCCACTTGACTGGGCTAATTCTGTAAGGAAGGCAGGAAGGAAACATTCTGGTGTTGTTTCTAGCCTAATCCCTATTGCCTTGCTTACAGAAACTGCCTCTCCGGTTAACCCTTACTACATTGTAACAGCTAAAGCAAAGTACCCATCGATGTGAGTGATGTTTAGTTGGCCACGCCCACATGGTCACATGACCACCGAGCCATGCCTACCCAGCTGGTCATGAGGGCAGAGAACCGGTTGTTCAATTATTTGAATCCCACCACTGTTCTCCAGGGATAAAAATTACCCTCTGGTAAGATAGGCAGCCAATAAATTTGATAATTGCGTACATACGTACTCGGTTCCAATTTTCCCCATGGCCAAGTAGAACTCTGGAACCTCCAAGGCAGTTTAGGTGTTTCCTATTTCTTTCTACCTCTTTTAACCATTAAACACTTTCTTGATCCTTGGGTGAGAGAGGCCTTTCCATGCCAGCTTCCCTGGGCCAGGCGCCATTTTGAATCTCCCTGATTGATCCAAAGGTTATTCTTAGCCATCTTCTGCCCCTCCTGAGCCTCCCTCCCCCAACTCATTCGCCTCCGTGTCTGCTTTCATTTCACGTGTCAGTGTTTTTCCTTAATCTGCCCATTGGATACGGCTTTCGGCTTTCAAGGCAGGTTTCTTTGTGACTGACATGCTGTTGACAAACATTGTACAGTTCTGTCTGGAGCAGCTCGCTTCCGCCTCGGAGCGAGAGGCGGCTCGACGCTGTTTGAAAAGAAATTGCGAGGTATGAAATATGCTCTTCGTGGGCATATTTAATTGCCAGTTATTACCATCATTATCTCTCTCTTTTTCCCCTGAGCTCCCACCTACCCACCCATACACGTCCTGCAAGCTTGTGGGTTTTTCAGAGCTAAGAGTGCGCATCCAAGAATAACAGAGTTGGAAGGGACCTTGGAGGTCTTCTAGTCCAACCCCCTGCTCAAGCAGGACACCCTGTACTATTTCATACAAGTGGTTGCCCAATCTCTTCTTAAACACCTCCAGTGTTGGGGCGCCCACAATTATTAATATAGAGGCAAGTTGTTCTACTGATTGATTGTTCTAGTGAAATTTCTCTCAGTTCAAAGTTGCTTCTTTCCTTGATTAGTTTCCCCCCATTGCTTCTTGTTCTGCCCTCAGATGCTTTGGAGAATAGTTTGATTCCCTCTTCTTTGGAGAAGCCCCTGAGATCTGCCGGCCAATGTCGGCTGGCGACTACCAGGAGGAAGGCCTTCTCTGTGGCTGCTCTGGCCCTTTGGAACAAGCTCCCCGTGGAGATTCGGACCCTCTCCACCCTTCGGGCCTTCCGGATGGCCGTGAAGACCTGGCTGTCCCAGCAAGCCTGGGGTTGAGTCCCCCCCCCCTACTCAAATTTGCTGTGTCTGTTGTGCTTTTAAATTGTTCGTATTGTCTGATTGTTTTGTCTTACTTTTTGTAATATCCCCTCCCTTGGCTTTTGTTCAGCCGCCCTGAGTCCCTTCGGGGAATAGGGCAGCCTACAAATTGAATAAACTCCAACTAAACTCCAACTCCAAATATTGGAAGATTGCAATCATGTCTCCCCTAGTCCTTCTTTTGATCAAACTAGACATCCCCAGTTCCTGCAACCGCCCTTCATATGTTTTAGCCTCCATTCCCCTCATCATCTTTGTTGCTCTTCTCTGCACTCTTTCTAGAGTCTCCACATCCTTTTTACATACCCAATTGCTGCAACCTTTTTTTGGGGGTATCTTTTAGTCTCCAAGATGGTCTCTTTCTCTTACCAACCAGATCAGAGCACCAGAGGTGGGTTGCTGCTGGTTCACACTGGTTTGGTAGTGGTTTATTGACTTGGGTTGAAGAACCAGCAGTGCTGTTGGCCAGACAGTGTCGGTTAGCGACCCCCAGGGGGAGAGCCTTCTCTGTGAGAGCGCCTTCCCTCTGGAATGAGCTGCCCCTGGAGCTTCGCATAATCCCCGACCTCCAGTCCTTCCGACACGCCCTAAAAAGTTGGCTTTTCCAGCAAGCCGGCCTGGCCTGAACAAAATAAAATAAATGATTGATTTCATTGTTAATTTTAATCTAATTTTTAAAATGTTATTGTTAATATTAATTGGGTTTGGTTTTGGATACGCTATCTAATTTCCTTTTTAACGTTTGTAATACGTGTTTTTTTTTTAATGTTGTACGCCGCCCTGAGTCCTTTGGGAGAAGGGCGGCATATAAATCCAATAAACAAACAAGACCCAGGCTGGCCACCCCTCTGAATTGGTTCCCCAGTCACCACTTGCATTGCTGGCATGGTTTTTTGTCCTTTTAAAATGTTTTTTAACATTTTACATGCAACTGTGCATGCGTGCAGACTGCCCACGCAGCGAAGAAGCAGTAGTGCTGACAGCAACCCCTGTAGCCTGCCTCTAACTGGAGCCAGTTTGGTCTAGTGATTAAGGCACTAGCTAGAAACTGGGAGAGCGAGAGTTCTAGTCCTGCTTTAGCCATGAAAGCTAGCTGGGTGACCCTGGACTAGGCATTCTCTCTTTCAGCCCAACTTACCCCACAAGATGAAGGAGAGCAGATTTGGGAAAGAGCCGTCTCGTCTCGTACTGATCTGAGCCATGAGATGTTCCAGGAACCCACCCGCCTCAGTGTGATTTTCCTTTGAATGAGAACATTTCCTGGTCCCTAAGATAGTCAACCCTTTTGGGAACTCCAGGCCCAAAAAAACCCACCCCAAAATCAAGTTTTAGTTCGTTTGAAGGAAAGACAAGTTGCTGAGCAATTTGAAGCAAAAAAAAAAAAATTGCTTTGGATTTAAGAACTTACAAGAGTGCTTTATTCTCTCTTCCCTGCAGCCTGCCCCTGTATTTAAGAACTAAGAATTATCTGGAATGTCAACAGATTAGTTGTCTCATTCGCTCTCCCCTGCACTGCACATACCCATCGTAACTGTCAATATTGCAAAAAAAAAAAAAAAAAAAACAACCCCAAAACCCCAAACACCACCACAATAACAAAGTGACTTCACCAAGGGATGAGCAGCATAGAACATTTCCTTTGGCATGCATAACTATGCATGAAATTAATGCCGTCGTTGTTATTATTACAATATCCCAGTAGACAAGAGCAAAGCTACCTCCCCAACTGGGCTTATCGCCCCCTGCTGATCAAGGAAATTTAGCTGGTCATTAAAATACAAACAGCTGTAAAAGGGAATGGCAGGATCCTTGTTGAGACCCACAATTCTGCTAGGCAAATTTTCCTCCCCCTTTAAATTGAGTGGGGGAAAATCTCAGGGTACCGTTGAGTTCACACGCTGTCCTAAACTACGGCCTATTGAATAATGGTTTGCAAATCATACTAGCTCCTTGTACTGGGGTTGTAACGTTTTGCTGATGTTTCCTGGCTGGTTGTATATTTTTTTTGCTGGTGATTTTTTAAAAATGCTTTTAATATTTTTTTTTAAAATACAGCGGCATCTGTTTTCGAAACAGTCTCCTGCCATTTGATGATAAGTCGGCGTGTGCAGGAATTACATCCACCTTGCAATAGGCAAACTACTTCCCCCCCCCCTCATCCTGTCATTGCAGGGTTTTATTGTGCTGTTCTGTGATTTATTCTCGGGAATGGAGTGAGCAATTTTAAGCCATCTCTAGATGAATTAACCTTAAAAATCCTTGCTGATCCCGAGGGAAACGAAATCCTTCTTTAAAAACCACGAAGTTGCCCTGACTTTAAAATGCTTGAGATTTTGAGTCTAGGATTTTGGGGTAGTGGGATTAAGGCAAGATGGGCAGCAGGGAAAACTCAGTTCAGACTGGGCTATGCCTTTCCTGGTGGACAATCTAGACAATCCTGGATCTTGGAGTTAGCTGTTCCTTCCCCCCCACCCCCCGCTCAGAATAAATATTTACAAAATAGGAAATGGCACCAACAAGCTCTAGTAAAACATATCACTTTCCCAAACTCCTATATTCAGAGGCACATAGGTTTTATGACATAATGAGCTGAAATCTGGTATTTTATTCCCAATATCCCTGAAACCTCAATTACAGTATGCCTTTTCAGCATAATTCTGATCTTCTTGGTTTATTTTGTTTCATTTATTTCGTCAAGCATGAATTAGATAAGAGACATAAGTATAAACATGATTATGAATACCTGAAATGAATACGAATTCAAGGGAACATTAGGACAGGGACGGTAGGCACGATGGTGCGCTTATGCACGCCCCTTAAAGACCTCTTAGGAATGGGGTGAGGTCAACAGTAGACAGTCTAAGGTTAAAGTTTTGGGGGTTTGGGGAAGAAACCACAGAGTCAAGTAGAGCATTCCAGGCATTGACAATTCTGTAACTGAAGTCGTATTTTCTGCAATACAGTTTGGAGCAGTTTACCATAAGTCTGTATCTATTGTGTTCTCGTGTGTTGTTGCGGTTGAACCTGAAATAGTCATTGACAGGTAGGACACTGCAGCAGATAATTTTAGGTCGGATCGAAGACGGCGAAGTTCTAAGTTGTCTAAGCCCAAAATTTCAAGCCTGGTGGCATAAGGGATTCTGTTGCACGCAGAGGAGCGGAGGACTCTTCTTGTGAAATATCTCTGAACTCGTTCGATTGTGTTAATGTCTGATATGCAGTGGAGGTTTGCTTTTTTTAAATTCCGCATTGCCAGGGTGTGCTCCTGTTTTCCCTGCCCAGTTTTCCCTGGCTGCTGTCCCAATCAGATTTCCTGCCCTTGTAAATCACATTGCAAAAAAGTTACATTTCCTTTGATTAAAAAAAAAATAAAGCAAACAAATTTGGCACTTAGGAACTCAGCATGTAATTTGTCCGGAGGAATTTCTCCACTCCCCTTTCTGTTTGAACTAGCTAGCTATCTTGGCATACAGCTACCAGTCACCTTACATGTTCAGGAACCCCCAAACAATGGAGAGAAGCCAGATTATGGGCACCCGGAAGCAGGGCTGAAACAGTTTCCTGCCATTGAGAAAGTGTAAGTGGGAAGCAGGCGACCTGCGAGTCACTGTGTCAGGTTCATAGATGCTTGGCAAGTTCTTCGTTTTGCTTGGTTCATGTGGTACTTTGTACATCAAGTACATTTCTGCAGGTATGAAGGCAGTGTCCTTTTTTCCATGTACATATGCCTCTTGTGGACTGTCCCAGAACTGTTGCCGAGAAGGTTTTCCATATTGCAGGCTCAGAACAGATTGCATCTATGAGCCATGGTAGCGTAGTGGTTAGAGTGCAGTATTGCAGGCTACTCCTGCTGCCTGCTGGCTGTCTGCAATTTGGCAGTTCGAATCTCACCAGGTTCAAGGTTGACTCAGCCTTTCATCCTTCTGAGGTGGATAAAATGAGGACCCAAATTGTTGGGGGCAAGAGGCTGACTCTGTAAACTGCTTAGAGAGGGCTGTAAAGTGGTATATGAGTTGAAGCACTATTGCTGTTGCTGTTCCTTTTCCTCCCTCCCATCCATCCATCCATCCATCCATGGTGCACAATGGTTAGAATACAGTATTGCAAGCTAACTCTGCCTGCTGCTGGGAGTTCAATCCTGACCGGCTCAAAGTTGACTCAGCCTTCTGTCCTTCTGAGGTGGCTAAAATGAGGACCCAGGTTGTTGGGGGCAAGAGGCTGACTCTGTAAACCGCTTAGAGAGGGCTGTAAAGCACTGTGAAGCAGTATATAAGTCTAAGTGCTATTGCTATAGTCCGTCCTTCCTTCCTTCCTTCCTTCCTTCCTTCCTTCCTTCCTTCCTTCCTTCCTTCCTTCCTTCCTTCCTTCCTTCCTTCCTTCCTGTTTGATCCTGACTGAGTCAAGGTTGACTCAGCCTTCTATCCTTCCGAAGTAGCTAAAACAAGGACCCAGATTGTTGGGGACAAGAGGCTGACTCTGTAAACCGCTTAGAGGCGGCTGTAAAAGCACTGGGAAGTGGTATATAAGTGCTATTGCTGTTGCCTTATCCACCATCCTCATTCCAACTAGACATGTTAGTCAAACCTAGTCAAATTATTTCTGCTCACCAGGCAGAAAAACTGATCAGCCTTTCTGTCCACCCTTCAATAACAATGAAACCATGACAATACATACGTGATTGAAGAACTGGCTGCCCCTTTGTCATTCCCCGAATCTGTTGCCTGCAGCCGCCAAACGACAGAGCCAGCCCTGTCGACTGGCGTTCCTGTAGGGAAGAAAGCTTGAATTCAGGTGATTTTGCTCCCCATTTACTGGTCCTCAGTCCTAACCTTCGGCCTCTTTCAAGCCATTTAGCCTCCCTTGAAAGTCTCTGCATTCCATCAATTGATACCACCCAGTGGCCATAAATTAAAGGGAGCAGAATTGGACACAATGGGATTAGGGCCCCTGAAAGGATAAATCCAATTTGCCAGATAAGGAAATCAAAACAGCAGTTTTAAGCTTTGAGATGAGACAGGCCTGCTTAAAGTGGAACGGAGGAGGGCAAACAGAGAGAGAGAGAAAGAGATAGGGGGAGAGGGGGAAGAGAGAGGGGGGAGGGGGAGAGTAAGAGGTATGGGGAGAGGGGGAGAGAGAGAGGGAGAAAGAAGGGGAGAGAGAGGGAGAGAAAGAGGTAGGGGAGAAGATGAGAGAGAGGGAGAAAAAGAGGGGGGGAGGAAGAGAGGGGAGAGGAAGATAAATAAATAGGGGAGAGGGAGACAGGGAGAGAGAGAGGGAGAAAGAGAGGAAGAGAGGGGAAGGGAGAGGGAGAGAAAGAGATAAGGGGAAAGGGGGAAGGGGGAGAAACAGAGGGAAAGGGAGAGGGAGAGAGAGGGAGGGAGGGAGATAGAGACAAAGTCAACCGCAAGCTTTCATGGATTGTTTTACGTTTTTTGGAAAACAATACAGGTAATCCTCAACTTACAACCACAATTGAGCCCAAAATTTCTATTGGTAAGCAAAGCAGTTGCTAAGTGAGTTTTGCCCCATTTTACGACCTTCCTTGCCACGATTGTTAAGCGAATCGTTGCGGTTGTTAGATTAATAACCCAGCTGTTAGGTGCTCAAAGCAAAATGGAAATTCAGTGTGATTTGCTTGAGGTCTCCAGATCAATGCGGACAAGTTTTTAAAAGTGGTTTGATTTGATTTGGATTATCTGGTGCCTTTCCACACGAAGAAAGCACCTGGATTGATCCCAATCCATTTTTGGAAGCATTCCTTTGGACGTATCAATTAATCGCTTTGCTTTGCTCCGTTATTTCAGCACTTGGATACTGAATTGGAATCCTGAACGTTCACATAAGGCTGGTGAATATGTATTTTCTTTTTGTCCTCTGGAGGAAAAAGGTGGTTAGATCTTTTTAGCTACCGTAATAGAGCCGTTTCTGCAATTAAGTGGAAAGAGGATTTAAACAAAAGTTCCCTGATATTTTAGGATAGTATTATCTAGCCAAATACCTTTAGCTGACATCAAGCTCCAATAGTAACGAATAAAGAAATCTCACAGCAAATTACCCTAATAATATTTTTTTTAATCACCTCTTGTAAATTTGAGATATAAATCACCCTTTAGTGAGAATGTAGATGGAATAACGGAATTAGAAGGAACCTTGGAGGTCTTCTAGTCCAACCCCCTGCTCAGACAAGAAACCTTACACCATTATTTAGTTAGTTAGTTAGTTTGTCAAACATGTACGAGATAACAGGCATAAGTATAAACATGGACATGAATACAGGAAATGGGTACAAATAAATGGGGACAGTAGGACAGGGACGGTAGGCACGCTGGTGCACTTATGCACACCCCCTTTACAGACCTCTTAGGAATGGGGTGAGGTCCATGGTGGAGAATTTGAGGATGAAACTGTGGGGGGGTTTGAGGATGTAACAACAGAGTCAGGTAGAGCATTCCCGGCGTTGACCACTCTGTGGCTGAAGTTGCATTTTATGCAACCGAGTTTGGAGCGGTTTACCTTGAGTTTGTATCTATTGATTGCCTGTGTATCATTGTGCTTGAAGCTGAAGTAGTCGTTGACAGGTAGGACGTTGTAGTAGCCAATTCTGTGTGCTGTGCTTAGATCAGACTGTAGGTGGCGTAGTTCCAGGTTGTCCAAGCCCAAAATTTCAAGCCTGGTGGCATCAGGGATTCTATTGTGAGCAGAGGAGTGGAGGGCTCTTCTTGTTAAATACCTCTGGACTCACTGTATTAATGTCCGATATACAGTGTGGATTCCAGGCAGATGAGCTCTATTCGAGAATTATAGACAAAGGGCTGCCCAATCTCTTCTTCAAAACCTCCAGTGATGGAGCACCCACAGCTTCTGAAGGCAAGCCCTTTCACTGTTTAATTGTTCTGGGAAAATTCTCTTCAGTTCTAAGTTGGATCTCTCTTTGTTGCGCTTCCACCTGTTACTTCTTGTCCTGCCTTCTGGTTCTTTGGAGAATAGGTTGACCCCCTCCTCTCTCTGGCGGCCCCTCAAATATTGGAACGCTGCTATCATGTCACACACCCCCCCCCCATCCTACTTTTTGTTGAACTACCCGATTCCCATTGCAGAAGAAATGTGATTTAAATGTTGATGAAACCTACCCGGAGACCCCAAGATTCTACACCAGTTTGAAGGCATGCCTTGTTTCTACAAGCCCATGGTTTTTATAAATTTTATATTTCTCCACCCGGGCCTCTGCGGATATGGAGGAAGAGTTTGCAAATAGTCTCTGTGTGTATTCCAACCCCTACCAAACCACATGATTCAGAACAGCTTAGAAACTTTTGAAAGCTGCTCTTTAAACTCATCAAGAGAGCAAATTTTAATCAGGAGGCCTGACTTTTGAAGGGCACGCTTGTTTTGTTTTGAGGTGTGTGTGTGTTTTTTCCCCTTTCCCGAAAGCAATTTTCTATCTGGTATGTCAATGTAACAAGAAATGAGAAATATTTATAGATGACCTTTCCTCTCCGTTATTAGCACTGGTGACGGCGGCATAGGCATTCAGTAAATTAAACGGTTATATGATCTTTCGCTACTACTATACCTATGGGAAAGGAACGAGCTGGTTACATGTGTCAGAAAGTGTTCTGACCCAGGCTTCCCAAGAGCATGAAGCAAACTCCTTGTCCCGACAAAAAACCCTTTTATTAATTGACTGGAAATTCTGCTCATTCACATCCAGCAAAGTCTTCCAAGGGAGGATTTGCAGTCACAGACCTTATCTGGCCTGGAGAGCTGCCAGGCCTATATCTGCAAAACTTGGCAAGGAGTCTCGGAGAGTCACGAACCAATTAAGCGAACTAATTGTCTCCTGCAAACTCCACTCCCCTTTTGCTCCTCTTTTATTTCCTGTGGGATGGGCCATTCACCATCCACCCAAGTTGACCCCTGTTCTTTAGCTGTTCCCTTTGTCTGGCAACTCTGCGCTTGTGCACACTGGGAACAGGCTCCAGCTGTTCTTCTGCCTCACTGATGTCTGACTCTGAAGGAAGCTGATAACTGTCAGGCAGCCCTGGACCCCTCTCTGCCTCCGACACAGAGCCCTCATCAGAGACTTCCCCAGACTCCAGGACTGGCCCAGGTTCCTCCCCAACCTCCTCGCTGTCCAAATCGGCCACCAGCTCCACTGGCCGCTGGCAGGCCACAACAGAAATTTGGACAGAAAGCAGCCATTGTGTAAAACTTGGGGAGGAGGGGGGCTATAGGGTGTAACTCAACCATCTCCTGTTGCCTCACCTTAGCTGACCTCTGGATTTCAGACTCTCCTACGTGGCTCAGCCAAGCGGGAGGCTGGTGTGCTGAAATCTAAGATTCAGATGCCGGCTTTAATAGTGTTAAGAAGCTGATGATCGTTGCACGACTTCCAGTGGGACTGAACAAATGAACTGTAATTCTGTAATGTAATTTCCCCTTCCTGGCCAGACTAAATGCGCTTGGCCACTGGGAATAGATAGAGAAAGAAAGACAGTCTCAGAAGGTCTGTCAGAGTTGATAGCATCACAAACCGACAGTTTGCTTCTGCAGCGGGCTGGCAGCTGAGCTGGCGTACTAGCACTCCCCGCTACTCATGAGGTGGCTTCCTTGTTGAATTACAACAGATGCAACCGAGCATGGGTTCCTTATTGCAGTTGCTATATTGCAGTTACTAACCTGTGACTATCACTAAGTGTTGCATCCCATGATTCTTGATGAATGTATTCTATTTTATTTTTGCTTTGTGTTCTGTACACTGAGAGTGTATGCCCCAAAGACAAATTCCTTGTGTGTCCAATCACAATTAGGCAATAAAGAATTCTGTTCTGTTCTGTTCTGTTCTGCTCTGCTCTGCTCTGCTCTGCTCTATTCCTATTCCTATTCCTATTCCTATTCCTATTCCTATTCCTATTCCTATTCCTATTCCTATTCCTATTCCTATTCCTATTCCTATTTCTATTGTATTCCATTCCAATCCAGTCCAGTCCAGTCTAGTCTAGTCCAAAGATAAATGTTCCCCTTGCACATAGGTGCTAGTCGTTCCCAACTCTAGGGGGCAGTGCTCACCTCCGTTTCAAAGCCGAAGAGCCAGCGCTGTCCAAAGACGTGTGGCTGGCATGACTAAATGCTGAAGGAACACGAAATGCTGTTACCTTCCCACCAAACGTGGTTCCTATTTTTCTACTTGCATTTTTACATGCTTTCGAACTGCTAGGTTGGCAGAAGCTGGGACAAGTAACAGGAGCTTACTCTGTTATGTGGTGCTAGGGATTCGAACTGCCAACCTTTCTGATCGACAAGCTCAGCATCTTAGCCACTGAGCCACTGCGTCTTGTCTAGTCCTAGTCCTAGTCCTAGGATCCTAGTCCCAATCCTATCCCATCCCATCCTATCCTATCCTATCCTATCCTTATCCTTATCCTTATCCTTATCCCTATCCCTATCCCTATCCCTATCCCTATCCCTATCCCTATCCCATTCTCTTCTATTCTATTCTATTATCTAATCTAATCTAATCCAATCTATTCCATTTTCACAGTTAGGTCAGGAGAACAACGGGGCGCTAGTTATTTTCCATTGGGATTTCACTAGTTGTAAGACAGGTCACTAAACCTCCGAATGCCGGAGAGGAGCAAAAGAAGTACTACTGGGGAATGTGGGGATTCAACAAGGAATAAAAATAGTTCCTCTGAGTGGCTTAAGCCATCAAGATCTGGTTGATTTGATTATGATTATTAAAACCATGATCTCATAGTTATGAAAATACCCCTGGAATGTAAGAAGCTGCTTCATTAAAAGCCACATACATTATCTCTCTCTGGCCAAATGCATTTACTGCCTTGGGCAGCAATTTCCAGGGTTCAGAGTCCTCCTTCCTTTCCTCTTTTTTGAACTGGAATTGTTGCAGATAAACTCAAGGACACTGAACAGGCAAAGTGTGGGGTTCCTTAATTGTGGCCCCTCTCCAAGCGTCAGGTTCAAATCAGTGGGGTAAAGAAAAGCTTATTTTTGAGCCGTGGTGGCACAGTGGTCAGAGTGCAGTACTGCAGGATACCTCTGCTGACTGCCTGCAATTTGGCAGTTCGAATCTCACCAGGATCAAGGTTGACTCAGCCTTCCATCCTTCTGAGGTCAGTAAAATGAGGACCCAGATTGTTGGGGGCAAGTGGCTGACTCTGTAAACCTCTTAGAGTGGACTGGAAAGCACTGTAAAGTGGTATATAAGTCTAAGTGCTATTGCTATTGCTATTCCTTCCTTCCTTCCTTCTCTCCTTCCCTCCTTCCCTCCTTCTTTCCTTCCTTCCTTCCTTCCTTCCTTCCTTCCTTCCTTCCTTCCTTCCTTCCTTCCTTCCTTCCTTCCTTGAAGTTGAATGGACTTTGATCCTGTGAAATTGAGGTTCTACTGTAGTCCTCAAAGTCACAAGAATAGGCTTGGGACCTAAAGATCTGCTTGATCCTCTGGACCAACACTTGTGGAGCTGTTGAACCACAGCTGGCAACATCCTTTTCCTCTGGCAACATCTGAAAGATCTCAGGATCTGCATCCTTGCAACAGAGAGTTACTTTGGAGGGTTGAGAACCGTAAAGCCTACAAACTTGAAATTTGGCACATTCTTCTTGGCTTCTAGGTGCTCGCTAAGAAAATATTTTTCAGAATGACCATCATTAGTATTTCTTATACAGTAATTAACATGCTCTGATGCTAAGGAGTTCTACTCCCCCTCCCCATCTGAAAAGAACTCTGTTCCAACTGCCAGTGCCAAGTCAGTGAAGCAGTAGAAGTGATGTGCCAGTGCCTGGAGGCTGTTAGGGTCTGGATGGGAATGAACAAGCTTGCACTCTATCCCGACAAGACTGAATGGCTATTGATGTTCCCTCCCAAAGATTGGCTAACTATTCCATCTCTCAGTCTGGGGGGGGTGAAATTATATGCCCCTCAGAGAGGGTTCGCAATTTGGGAGTCCTCCTGGACCCACAGCTGACTTTAGATCATCATTTGTCGGCTGTGACCAGGGGGGTCTTTGCCCAGGTCCACCTGGTGCACCAATTGCGACCCTACCTTGACTGGGAGGCACTTCAGATAGTCACTCACGCCCTCGTCACCTCAAGACTGGATTACTGCCCTTGAAAAGTGTTCGAAGACTTCAGCTAGTCCAGAATGCAGCCGCACGAGCGATTGTGGGTGCACCTAGGTACACCCACGTTACACCTATCCTCCGTGAGCTGCACTGGCTGCCCATCGGTATCCGGACACGCTTCAAGGTGCTAATCGTTACTTATAAAGCCCTGCATGGCATCGGACCTGGGTACCTGAGAGACCACCTCCTGCCAATTACCTCCCAAAGACCGATTCGATTGCACAGGCTTGGCCTTCTCCGGGTCCCATCTGCCAGCCAATGTCGGCTGGCGATCCCCTGGGGGAGAGCCTTCTCTGTTGCTGCTCCGGCCCTCTGGAACGAGCTCCCCGTGGAGATCCGGACCCTTACTACCCTCCCGGCCTTCCGTAAAGTTACTAAGTTCTGGCTGTTCCGACAGGCCAGGGACTGTTGAAGTATCCAGCCCCACTTCAATTGTGAATGTTGTGTATCTTTAAATTGTTGTATCGTCCTATTTATCCCCTTTCCCTGTTTTATTGTGAGCCGCCTGGAGTCCTTCAGGAGTGGGCGGCATACAAAACTAATAAACAACAAACATCAACAGTTGCCTCACATTCTGTAATCTCAGTTCAAACTGGCAGACGTTCCACTCCTTCACTCAGGAGCGGTCCAGGGCTTCTTATAGTGCTAAACATCGGTACCTCACCAACATGTCTATGCCTTCCAGCTATGGAACTGCTTCCGAACTCAAGGCGGTGGGACGGATATTCCCTTATGTATTTCAGTTTCCAACCACCACTGAGCCAACGGATTGTGAACCAAATTTCTCCTGCATAGCCTGATCACATAGTTTTGTCACGAAGCACAGGTATCCAGCTAGTAATTTATAAGACTTTTTTTTTTTTAGAAACCTCATAAGACAAAAGATTCATTTGCATCACAAATGTCAAAATTCTTCAGACGCTCTCCGGTTCATATTTATAGCACCGTTGACACCTTGAACAGGATAGTAAAATCTAAAATTTGGCTCTGCTGACACAGAGGAGATTCAGAGGCTCCGGTTCTGGGTGGCAACGTGATTTAAAACCCTGTCTGGGAGAGCAGTTTGTGCCAAGGGCACCATTTCTCACCAGAGGCTCAAAAGCCGCCTAACATCTTTCTAGCCACAGGGTTGGTTGAAGTATTGCTCCAAACACAGACATCTCCTGTAGTAGACAAAAGTTATCCCCTCCAATCTGTCCTCTCTGGAGGTGATGGACGACAATTGGTTGATCTCTCTCTATAAAAATGGCTGTGTGTGTGTGTGTATGTGTGTTCTAACATAACTCTGGAATGCCTTGAGCAATTTCAACCAAACGTAGTAGAGAAATGACTTACTCTCTGGAAACAAATACTGTGGGGGTAAGACACCCCTAAGACCCCTCGGGGTGTGTGTTCTGTTAAGATACAGCCTGTTGTGCCTTAAAACGGCTTCTACTGTACAGTGCAATGAAGTTGCCATGGTAATAGAATAGAATAGAATTCTTTATTGGCCAAGTGTGAGTGAACACCCAAGGAATTTGTCTTTGGTGCAGATGCTCTCAGTGTACATAAAAAGTCAAGATACATTCATCAAAAATCCTAAGGTACAACACTTAATGATAGTCATAGGGTACAAATAAGCAATCAGGAAACAATCAATATCAATATAAATCATAAGGATACAAGCAACAGAGTTACAGTCCTGCAGTCATAAGTGGGGGGAGATGGGTGATAGGAACAATGAGAAGACTAATAGTAATGTGGTAATGCAGGCTTAGTGAATGGTTTGACAGTGGGGAGGGAATTATTTGTTTAGCAGAGTGATGGCGTTCGGGATGGCTTCCCAGTGCTCCACAAGGGGGCTCCCTCTGATAAGCGGGAAAAGCAAACATTAGAAATTACATCTGGTCCGGACATTTTCCCCCTATAAATAAATACCCGGGCAACTCCAGGTTAACGGCTAGTTTTATCTATAATGCACAACCAGATCTTAAAATTGCCACAGATGGTTATTTCATTGACTGCGGGGGCTTCCTTGAAAGGCTGCAGGAGACACGGACATAATTCCTTTCTTTAGGATTAGCCAAATGTCATCCCACGATGGGGCAGGCATTCAAGTTCTCCAGACCTCTGGCTGTGGCGTCAAGGAGTAAGAAAGTGGGCATCCCACTAGCCCCTTAAAACCTGCCCTCTGCAACCAACTTCGAATGCATTGCTTCAGGGTTTCAAGACGGAGAAGGGAACTCTTCGGTCCTGTCCATTCGTATCTTGTAGAACTACAGGCATGCCCGTCGTTTCCTCTACAGGAGATTGAGAGCAAAGGGTCATCTGAGGTTGTGCGGGAGCCAGATTAAGCCCACGGGTCAAAGGTCACCCTCCCTGAAGCGCTGCTGGTATATATACCCCCCCCCCTTTGTTCACTTTGCTGAGAAATAAATCCCACCAAATTGAGGATATTCCCAGGAGAGTCTTGCACGGCTTGGTAGCTTCTGTGGGAAAAAGCTGATCAGAGTGGAATGGAGATACAAACCTTTCTGGACTGCAGGAAACAGTAGGGATGTCTTCTCTTCTCCTCTCCCCTCCCCTTCTCTTTCTCTTCTCCCTTCACTTCTTTTTCTCTTCTCTTCCTTTCCCTTCTCTTCCTTTCCCTTCTCTTTCTCTTCTCTTCCCTACCATTCCCTCCCTTTCTCTTTCTCTTCTCTTCTCCTCTTCCCTTCCCTTCTCTTCCCTTTCCCTTCTCTTCTCCCTTCACTTCCCTTTCTCTTCTCTTCCTCTTCTCTCTTCTCTTCTCTCTTCTCTCCTCTCCCTCTCTTCTCCTCTCCCCTCCCCTTCTCTCCCCTCTCCTCTCTTCTCTCCTTCTCTCTCCCCTCTTCTTCTCTTCTCTCCTCCCTTTCCCCTCCCCTCCCCTCTTCTCTCCCTTCTCTGTCTTCTCCTCCTCTCTCCTCTTCTTCTCTTTCCTCTCCTCTCCCCTCCCCTTCACTTCCCTCCTCTCTCTTCTCCCCCTGCCAGGCTGTACCTGGTTAGTGTTCATATAGGAGATGACCAGGAAGGACTGATGTTGTAGGCTTACATTTATACACCATCCATCAATATAATAAGGTAGCAGTTAGCAGTAGCAGTTAGACTTATATACCGCTTCATAGGGCTTTCAGCCCTCTCTAAGCGGTTTACAGAGTCAGCATATCGCCCCCACAGTCTGGGTCCTCATTTCACCCACCTCGGAAGGATGGAAGGCTGAGTCAACCTTGAGCCGGTGAGATTTGAACCGCTGAACTGCAGATAACAGTCAGCTGAAGTGGCCTGCAGTACTGCACCCTAACCACTGCGCCACCTCGGCTCCTCTGATTAAGGTGACTCTGGGAAGCTTACCGATCATAAAAAAAGATCAACAGAAAAGCACTTAATTTTTTTAAATTATGCACATTAAAAATGTTAAACTTTGCAAAACATGGGGGACCAATAGAGAGGGATCTGACAGGGACGAGGCCCCCTTATCGCACCAGCCCTCTCCACTGTGTTCTAAGGGTGTTGGCCCTTCAAAGAAACAAAACCACCACAGAAACTATGATTATACTCTATAATAGCTGGATCTGAAAAGCCTGATGGACTTTTTCTTGCCCTCCCTTTTACACCTTGAGTTTCTTCTTCGTTCCTCCCCAGTTTTCAGGGCGAAGCTGACCTTTTTTTTTGAACAGCTTCTGCATGTTTCTTGAAGGCTACCAGTCAGAGAAAAGGAGGATTCTTTGTCAACATTTCATTATGCGGTCCTTTGTAAATATTTACATTATGCATGGAGGGGGTAGCCCTCGCTGAAGGGATTTAAACAAAGGTTGGGTGACTAAAATGCCAAGACGACTCTGAAGGGGCTTTTCCAGCACCTGCATTCCATTTTATTAAGTTTAACTTTCTTCTTAGAGCGAATCTAAAAACCGTTGCAAGTGGCTTAGTGCAGGGCAGAGGTGGGTTCCTACCAGTTTGCACCTATTCGGTAGAACCGGTTCATCAAATCTACCGAACCGGTTAGAAGAGGTTCCACCAGTGGACCCAGAAAGCAGGACACACCTACAGAAGAGGTTCCAAAAATTTTTGAAACCCCCCACTGGTCCTTGGATATGATTATTCTACACTATCATGCTCATATTTATAAAACTCAGTGCCTCTGTGAAAGGTAAGGATGACTACTGCGTTTGTGGTGCAATCAGAACATTGCGTGTGTTGAAGTTGTTTTAACGCAAACCAAAGATGCCTTTTAAAAAACAAGTTTACATCATATTCTTATGCATGCCAGTGCTGTGTGTCGGGTAATTTAAGGTGGTTCTGAGAAGTGTCATCGGCATCTTCATATCTGGTCACATGGGCGGCAAGCCACTCCCATCCGGTCACATGGGCGGCAAGCCATTCCCACAAAGGAGGCCACACCCACAGAGTAGGTTCGAACAATTTTTGAAACCCACCACTGGTGCAGGGGTTAGCAAACTGTGGCTCTGGAGCTGCATGTGGCTCTTTCCTCCCTCTGCTGTGGCTCCGTCACTGGTCAGCGCTACAATTTTGAGAGGAGCTTCCGGTGTGGGGGGAGAGAAGCACAGTGTGCCAGGAGCAGACTCTATGGCAAGGGGAGGGTTTTCCAGTTGTCTCCACAATTGATAGGGCTTTCGGTTATGACAGGTAGAGGAAAAAGTACACCGTGCTAGGAGGAGACTCTATGGTGGGCGGAACTGAACTTCCGGTCAGCTCCAGAATTGAACAGGGGGCTTCCGGTTAGGACCTTTGTGGCTCTCGGTGTTTTCTTTTCTGTGGGGAACAGGTATGCTTTCTGTGCTACTGGTTCAGCTTTTCAAATAGGACTGGAAAACCTGAAGACCAGTGGTGGGATTCATTTTTTTTTTACTTCTGTGGGCGTGGCTTTGTGGGCATGGCTTTGTGGGCGTGGCAGGGGAAGGATACTGCAAAATCCCCATTCCCTCCCCACCCCACTAACCTGCTTTCCAGCTCCCTTCTCCTGTTCAGGGCAACAAAAGAAGATCAACTGGGAGGCAGCGGGGGCGTGGCCAGCCTATTTGCTGGTTCTCCAAACTACTCAAAATTTCCACTAATGGTTCTCCAAAACCTGTCAGAACTGGCAGAATACCACCTCTGATGAAGACCAATCACCAGGATCTATAGACCTGCTTTTTCCAACTTTGGTTCCCTTCCTAAAATAACTACTAATCCAGAAAATGGGTCAATTCAATAGCCAAACTCATCATATTGTGTAAATGAGGTTTGTTTAGCTAGACATGATGTGGGAACCCAACCCCTTAGTTTGCAATCTCTATGGGTTGTGAAAACTCATTGGCAATTAGTAAGTCATTTCAAGGGGATGGGGTGACTCAGTGGCTAAGATGCTGAGCTTGTCAATCAGAAAGGTCAGCAGTTCAGTGGTTCGAATCCCCCAGTGCAATAATTTGTTTCTGGAACTTTGCACTTTCAGATGGCCCAAGGGTAATCAATAAAGACTCAATGTCTCTAGTGCTGCATAACGGAGTGAGCTCCTGTTACTTGTCCCAGCTTCTGCCAACCTAGCAGTTCGAAAACACATTAAAAAATGCAAGTAGAAAAATAGGAACCACTTTTGCTGGGAAGATAACAGCGTTCTGTGCGCCTTTGGCAGTTAATCATGCCGGTCACATGACCATGGAAAGGTTTTCAGACAGCACTGGCTCTTCGGCTTTGAAACGGAGATGAGCACCACCCCCTAGAGTCAGGAATGACTAGCACATATGTGCGAGGGGAACCTTTATCTTTAAGTCATTTCAACACATAGGACATAGATCATTGGGTTGGAAGGGACCTCGGAGGTCTTCTAGTCCAACCCTCTGCTCAAGGCAGCAGTCTTACACTATCCCAGTCAAATGGTTATCTATTTTTGAAAAATGCCAGTGATGCAGCACAAATTCTGGAGGCAAGCCATTCCACTGATTGTTCTCACTGTCAGGAAATTTCTCCATAGTTTTAGATTGGATCTTTGACAGTAGGAAACATTATGTTGAATTGTAAAAAATAAAAGCAGGATATAAATATCACCGTCATCAAGTTTACCACAGCAGATAGCCTAAGCCGAAATAAAACAATTTCCCACGCAGTTACTCCAAAAAATATCAAATAATATCCTTTTCAGGATTGGCTCTTCCATAATTTGTGGAAACATCACCCCACTTTAAACCTTCTTTGAATACTCTTGGAATCTCCAGTCTATGATCCTAAGCTGAGGTGAAAGTAGAATGCGACTTTAAAAAATAATAATCCAGGAAATCTCAGCCAATTCCCTTTGAGAAGGAACGGGTTGGTGATAGACAAATTAATGAACCTCTAATAAGCTTTAAATTAAATTTAACAATTGTGCTTGCATGGTAGAAGGGCGATTTTCATCTCTTCTCCTGGAAGTGCTGTTATTGCAAATATGTTATGTTACAAGCACTCGTTCAATATCCCATTAAAATATTTTTGGCAATAAATCTACCCGCTGATAACCTGTAGGTGAATGGAGCTGTTGGGAAGGAAAGTTTAATTGCTCACCAACCCTTCTGGGTTGATGTTACTTAATATTTTTCCCCCAGAGGTGATGAAGGTGAGTTGGGGGGGGGGGAGTGTGGCTCATGGTATATCAGAGAGGGAATTTCCACAGGCTGTTTTGCCGCTAACTGCAGGCTAATCATTTTTTGTTCCAAGTGGCTGAGAAAGTCTGGATTTGTTTAAATTTCATTAAAGTGTCATAAAGTTATAGGAATCTGCTCACCTTTGTTCTCCATTAACAATGGGAAATGTAAAATGGATCCTTCCCATTTTAAAATCGTTCTCTCCAAAAATTGGTATCTCCCAAAACCTTGAACAAGAAAGCTCAGTTCAAATTGCAAAAGGAGTTATCTGCACCTAAACAACAACAACAATATGGCTTCTTTTTCATTATGTCCAAATAAATTGTTTCAACTCCTACCCTCAAAATGACACTACAGAGCACTGCACACCAAGACATCTAGACACAAGAACAGTTTTTTCCCCAAACGCCATCACTCTGCTAAACAAATAATTCCCTCTCCACTGTCAAACTAATCACTGGCTGCCTTACTATTACTATTAGTCTTCTCATTGTTCCTATCACCCATCTCCTCCCACTTATGACTACAGGACTCTGCTGCTTGTATCCTTACGATTTATATTGATATTAATATTGATTGTTTCCTGATTGCTTATTTGCAATCTATGACTATCATTAAGTGTTGTACCTTATGATTCTTGATGAATGTATCTTGTCTTTTTTATGTACACTGAGAGCATCTGCACCAAAGACAAATTCCTTGTGTGTCCAATCACACTTGGTCAATAAAAAATTCTATTCTATTCTATTTATACTGATATTGATTGTTTCCTGATGGCTTATTTGTACCCTATGACTATCATTAAGAGTTGTATCCTATGATTTTTGATGGATGTATCTTGTCTTTTTATATACACTGAGAGCATCTGCACCAAAGATAAATTCCTTGGGTGTCCATTCACACTTGGCCAATAAAGAATTCAATTCAATTCTGTATTCCAAAATATCTTATGCATTTTTAACATAATCCTTTAACTATCTTTTTGTACATTTCCGGTGCGTTTCTGAACTCAATTCAAAAACTTTCTTATGGAGCTACTGTACCAGCTGATGCCTTAAGGTTAGGTTAGGTCTCCGATTCCATCGAGGAAGTTCTCGTTTTAAAAGTTTGCTTCCTTTCTTTCTGAAAGTCTGAAAAGGTCTCAAAAGAGAACAGTGGCATTAAAGATTGCCAGGCAACAGACCGCACGGAATTTTCCATTACAATGTGATGGATTCTGTATTTTCTATTTCAGTCTTTTATTTATAATTCCACACCTGCATTTAGAAAGCACCGTACGTCTTTGTAGCAAACTTGCAGTCAAGATTTATTCACTGGAATAGCTAACCTAGCCACAAAATCACAACCTTGTCTTCGGAAAAGCAGTTTTCTCTGGGCCCCAAAATCAGTGATGCCAATGGTTGGAGCAGCCTAAAACAGGGACTTCTTTGTTGCTACACATAAATTGTGGCCCTTGTGGCTTTTTCTTTTTTTCCAATATTTTTTATTCATTTCATATTAAAATATCAGAGGCAGTGCGACCACCCTGGCGTTATCTCCACCATACAAGCTAAAATATAGAACAAATATCATGTATACTCATCGTAGTTTACTGATTATATACAATTATATACCATTACTCTGCCCGTTATATTCATTTAGGTTTACACCTATCACGTCACATTTTGGCTCTATAAATCCTGTTTATTTCCTGTTCCAACGTCCACCTCGCAATTCTAACCATTGGTAAAATCCATTCCATATATCATGATATTCTGTCTCTCCTTTATTCTTTAATTCTAACGTCGATCTATCCACTTCAGCGCAAATCAATATTTTCTTTATTATCTCTCTTTCTGAAGATATATTTTCACTTTTCCATTGTTGGGCATATACCATTCTTGCTGCTGTTATAATGTGCAATATTAAATATGTTGACCCTTTACTATGACCCTCTGTTATAATTCCTAATAAAAATAATTCTGGTTTAAATTCTAAGCTTTTTAATTCGCTTCCACTTTGGGAAGCATTTAGCTTCCACGTTTCTCGGTTCCTTGGAATTTTAACACAATTATGCAAAATGGATTTCCCTCTAGCAAGCTTCTTCAGTAGAGATAGTCTTGTGACCTGCCAGCAAAGCTGGCAGCAGATTCAGACAGTGAGGAGTTAGGGGAGAAACCTGGGCCAGCCCTGGAGTCTGGGGAAGGCTTTGAGGAGGGCTCTGTGTCAGAGGCAGAGAGGGGGCCAGGGCTGTCTGCCAGTTATCAATTGCCTCCAGAGTCAGACATCAGTGAGGCAGAAGAACACCTGGAGCCTATTCCCAGTGTGCACATGCGCAGAGTTGCCAGACGAAGGGAAGAGCTAAATAACAGGGGTCAACTTGGTAGTAAGGCCACAGGTGGACGGTGAATGGCCCCTCCCAGAGGGAAGAAAAGAGGGGCGAAAAGGGAGGGGAGTTTGCAGGAGACCATTAGTTTGCTTAATTCATTCGTGACTCTCCGAGACTCCTTGCCAAGTTCTGCAGATATCAGCCCGTCAGATCTCCAAGCCAGATAAGGTCTGTGACTATAAATCCTCCCTTTGAAGAACTTTTTTAAAAAGTTTAAAAATAAAAAGCTTTTTTTTAAAAAGACCTATCTGTTCTTGTAGTCAGGATAATTTTTTTCTTTTCTTTTCGGGGATGGCTATCTCAGTCAGCTTGGCTTGATCCAGATGGGGGATCAGAGAGCTTATGAAAAGCTACTCCGGTGTGTCAGAAGGATTTGGGAAAAAATCTTTGCTCAAGATGGGAGTTCAAAGGCTGGCCACCCCCTGCTGAGAATTTATGAATGGAGGCTGGCAGGAGAATAAGAACAAATGCCCCGCCCACCTCCATTCCTTTCTCTCTTCTTAGACAAAGGACATAGTGATCTTCCTGAAAGGGGAGAGCGTTTTTCCTTTCCTTGTGCTGTCGTCTATATATAGCACAGCCCCTCCCTGTTAGAACTTCAATCAACAACAATCATGTTCAGAAAAACGTCAGGAAAACAAAACCGTCCGGTTGGCATAGATACCTCAGAAACAACGGTGCCACGTTTGAATTGACTGCTTTGCCTTCCTTCTAGTACGACTGGCCCTTGTTTTGAAGAAAAAAAACTTTATTGGGGGACTAAAATGGAGTGCTGTAGCAAACCCCAATTGCAATTGATATAAATTCCGTATTCTTGGATCTTCTCTGTCACTGATAGAAGGGAATATTGGTAGCTCAGGGTTGAACTGTGGGGTCCTTGGTGTTCTCTGAGCTTGCTTGGTTTCTTGAAGATGTTTCATTACCCAAATTAGATAACACCATCAGTGGTAGAAGGAAATGGGGTTTACAGAGAGGAGGAGGAGGAGGAGGAGGAGGAAGGAGGAGGAGGAAGGAGGAAGAGGAGGAGGAAGACTGTGGGGTCCTTGGTGTTCTCTGAGCTTGCTTGGTTTCTTGAAGACGTTTCATTACCCAAATTAGAGAACATCATCAGTGCTAGAAGGAAATGGGGTTTACAGAGAGGAGGAGGAAGAGGAGGAGGAGGAGGAGGAGGAGGAGGAGGAGGAGGAGGAGGAGGAGGAGGAAGAGTGTGGGGTCCTTGGTGTTCTCTGAGCTTGCTTGGTTTCTTGAAGACGTTTCATTACCCAAATTAGAGAACATCATCAGTGCTAGAAGGAAATGGGGTTTACAGAGAGGAGGAGGAAGAGGAGGAAGAGGGGGAGGACGACTGTGGCACCCTTGGTGCTCTCTGTGCTTGGTGCTCTTCTTTCAGACTTTTCATTACCCAGCTAGGTAATATCATCAGTGCTAACAAATTGTCTTTGGCGTCCTTGGAATAGATGGGGCCAGCCGTGCTGTCGGGCAGAGTGAGAATCTTCTTTAGAAAGAAGATCCTATACTTTGAATCATATGCAGATCCAAGCCTTATCGTGAAGATTTCTGGATGTAGAGAGTCAACCAAAACAGGTGTGATTCCTCCAAGGTCCTAAAGAACAGCCCCCCTGCACGCACGCACGCACACACACACACACACACACACGCACACACATGCACACACACGCACTCGTCAAATTCTTACAATCCCCAGCTATATTCCCCAAACCTCCCTAGGAAAAGCAGATGGACGCCTCTTGTTAGAAGAGTCAGCGACCAGATACAACCCCCCAATCCTTTCTCATCTCCCGCATGGCCACACGTCTTCAAAAACGGGCAGTGTCATGGCTGGCGTAAGCTGCCCTAATTTTCAGCATCTCAGGGTTTTGATATAGCTCCCGGGGCCCTTTCGATTAACCGTTTCAGTAATTAGCCCCTTTTAAAAGCCTCTTTTATAGCTCTCTTCCTAGAGGGAAGGAGAAATGAATCTTCCCCTGTGGGAGAAATCATGGGGTGTGGGGGGAGGATTAGCGCGTAACTGATTTCAATTTGAGATTGGCTGGGACTTTAAACGTCTTGGGTAGGATGGGGGCTCAGAGCTGGTTTGGTTCGTTTTCCCGGTTTTATTAATATTGTATTAAACTTTGCTTTCTTTAACTGTAATGAATGACACCATCCGCTATTGCATTTATTTACAGCTTCATTAGCTAATTGCCTGGTTGGATTCTGTTCTGTTCTGTTCTGTTCCATTCTGTTCCATTCCATTCCATTCTATTCTCTATTCTATTCTATTCTCTATTTTATTCTAATTTCTACTCTACTCTACTCTACTCTACTCTACTCTACTCTACTCTACTCTACTCTACTCTACTCTACTCTACTCTACTCTCTATTCTATTCTATTCTATTCTATTCTCTATGCTATGCAATTCTGTTCTATTCTATTCTCTATTCTATTCTATTCAATTCTCTATTCTATTGTATTCAACTCTATTCTATATTCTATTCCATTCTATCCTCTCTTCTATTCCTCTTCTCTATTCTATTGTATTCCATTCATTTTCTCTATTCTATTCTATTTCACTAAACAGTTCACTAAATGAACTGTTATAAGCCAAGGACTCACTGTATATCCAGATATAGCTGATTTGAACATCCAGTTATGTTCATCCACTGCCATACCACGTAGAGATTTTACTTATAATTATGTGGATTGTGTACACACACCTCTTCCCCCATGTGCTCATCATACACTAAATAACAACAACAACAACAACATCTACCAAGAGCAGAGGGTGGTCGAGGACTCCTACAAGTAAAACAGACTGTGGAAGAAGAAAAACACAGCTTGAATGATTACAGACAGAAAAGTGAAGAACCAATGATTAAGGAAGTAAATAAAGGAGGCCTTTTAAAGACAACTAAATCAAAAGCTGAATATAAGAAAGAAGTAATTGAGAAGTGAGCTGAAAATTGGAAAAACAAAGCTATGCATAGCCAATACTTGAAAAGTATTGAAGGCAAAGCTGACCAAAAGCTAACTTGGAACTGGTTAAGATCAGGAGCACTGAAAAAAGAAACAGAAGGCTTTATTTTGGCAGCTCAAGAACAAGCCTTAGCCACAAACTGCATGAAGGCAAAAATTCAACATGTTACCACCAACAGCAAATGTCGCCTCTGTAATGAGAAAGACAAGACAGTCGACCACTTGATCAGTGGATGCAGCAAAATTTCACAAACTGACTACCTACAATACCATGACCGCATTGCTAAGATCATTCACTGGAAATTGTGCCAAAAGTTTGGATTTGAGTACAGCAAAAACCACTGGGACCATCAGGTTGAGAAGGTTTTAGAGAATGAGAAAGTCAAGATCTTGTGGGACCTCAGAATCCAGACTGACAGGCACTTGGCCCACAACACACCTGACATAACAATAGTTGAAAAGAAAAAAAATTGGTTCATTGACATTGCAATACCTGGAGATGCACAAATTGTAGATAAACAGCAAGAAAAAAAAATCACAAAGTACCGGGACTTGCAAATTGAAGTTGAGCGACTGTGGAAAAAGAAATCGTCTGTTGTCCCGATTGTAATTGGAGCCCTTGGAGCAATATCCAAAGGGCTACCTCGCTATTTGGAAATTTTAAATTTATCGGGCTTGAACATTCTGATTCTACAAAAAAACATCCTACTTGGAACAGCTTATATCCTCTGACGTTATGTTAACAGTTCCTAGGTCCTTGGTTAGGACTCGAGCTGTTGAGCTACCAACCAGCCCCAAAGGCTGTGAATCTCACCAAAGATTAACCACGCAATAATAATAATAAAAATTAAAATTAAAATAATAATAAAATTAGCTTGAAATAAGAGTGTTATCCTGTTTAAACATGTTTATAATCAGAAGGGAAGTCCACGTGTCTATTTATTTATCGGTTATAATCTCTACATCTTCTCCCACACTGGGCATCAGGGAAACAAAGGATGCAAATTATGAAATGCACTTGACAATGGAGTCATGCAAATGTCACAATTATGTACTTCTATCAGAGGTCGGGGTCAAGCTCATAATTGCTGCAGTTGTGTAATTATGTCACCGTGTTCCTGTTTTGGCAGCCTGGTGGCTTGCCTGGATTTCTAATCCCAAAAAGCGAGCGAAGTAACCAGAAATTAGGGCCATTTTGATCTCCAAAAAATGAAACATGAAATGAACAGGAGCACAAATCTCATTCCTCCCCATAAATACATATACCACTGTTGGAGCATTCACAACTTCTGGAGGCAACTTCTGTTCCACTGATTAATTGTTCTCACTGTCAGGAAATTTCTCCTTAATTCCAGGTTGCTTCTCTCCTTGATTAGTTTCCACCCATTGCTTCTTGTTCTACACTCAGGTGCTTTGGGGAATAGTTTGACTCCCTCTTCTTTGGGGTAGCCCCTGAAATATTGGAACACTGCTATCATGTCCCCCCTAATCCTTCTTTTCATCAAACTAGACATACCCAGTTCCTGCAACCGTTCTTCATACGTTTTAGCCTCCAGTTCCCTAATCCTCTTGGTTGCTCTTCTCTGCACTCTTTCCAGAGTCCACATCTTTTTTACATCCTGGCGATCAAAATTAGAACTCACCGACTCCCGCTTTCTAGAATTATCTAGCATTCATTTTCTTCCATGATCAGATATCTCTGTGAAGTTCAGATGCCGGATTTGAAGGCAGAATATCTTTGCTTATATGTCTGTTTTAAATCATCTTGAAAACCTACCTGATAGCACAGGTGAGCAGAAATTTACTTTGGTTAAAAGCTCAGGATTTGATTAACCCATCAGAAATTCAAAAGTATGTCCTCTGATCTTCACATAGAATCATTATGGCTAGTGGCCATCAGTAGCTGTATCGTCCATGGTTATTTATTAATTTTTTTCATGCCTCGGTCTCTTAGTGGCTATCTCTACATTATGAGCTTGCTAGATAAATCCTTTGCAAGCATAGACTTACGGAACCCATTTGCACAATCCTCTTGTGCACACTTAAAAGTCCCAGCCACTTGGGAACATCATTAATAATAAAAAAAATGCACACGCTAATTAGATTTCTTGCTTTCCTTTTTTCCCCTCCAAAGTCTGTAGATGTTATTCATTCATTTTTATGGAATCAGCTGCCACGAGGTGTGTTAATAGCCATTATCTTGATTGGCTTGCAAAAGGAATGAGATAAATTCACAAGGACTAGCTGTGAGGACTTTCCATGTTCATCAGTAACCTCAGTAAACTAAAATAGTGGAAGAGGACAGAGGACTTTTGACTCCCAACTGTTTCCCGCAAATGTTCAGACTCTTCCTCATTTAAAAATCCCTCTTTGTTTCTTCGTTTTTATCCTACCTTTATTACCTTTACAAATAACCCAAGGTAACACACCTCCCCCCTCCTATTTTTTCCACAGCAACCAAACTGAGAGGTGGGTTGATCTGAGAGAGGGGGGGCTGGGCCAAGACCACCCAGCCAGCTTTCATGCCCAAATTGTGATTGGCCCAAATTTACCCAGCTGGCTTTCAAATCTAAGGCAGGACTAGAATTCACAGTCTCCTGGTGTTTGGCCCAAAGTCACCCAGCTGGCTTTCAAATCTAAGGTGGGACTAGAATTCACAGTCTCCTGGTGATTGGCCCAAAGTTACCCAGCTGCATTTCATGCCTAAGGTGGGGCTAGAATTCACAGTCTCCTGATGATTGGCCCAAAGTCACCCAGCTGGCTTTCAAATCTAAGGTAAGTCTAGAACTCACAATCTCCTGATTTCTAGCCTGGTGGCTTAACCAGTAGACCAAACTGGTTCTGTCTATGTACTATGAGTATCTATAACTGCAGATTTGTCAAGAGGAAGCCATTTTTGGGACCTCAAGGCATGCCACCACCAGGTAGCCCATCTTTTCTTACTAGGTTGGGCTGATTCCCCCCCCCCAGACCACCTGTTTTTCCATCTCGAAATATGCCCCCTCTATGACCCCTCCGGAGTCCTTCGGGATTGGGCGGCCTATAAATTTATTAAATACTTAAATACTTATTCTTGGCAGGAAAATAGTTCCAATCTTGCAGCCGGGTCTGTTGCTGGTTATCAGATGCCTCTCTATTGAATTAGCTCTTTTCTCTATCCAAATGAGTGGGTGGGGTGGGGTGGGGGACTAATGAGATTTTCATTAGCTAAGAGTGATGTAAAACATTCCAACGTCCCAGTCTGGAACAGAATACCAAACATGCCAGCATTCTTCTAGTATTGCTTAATCGGTTTTCGCCGCTTTTCACTTTTCAGCTCTTTCCAGTCCAGCAACAAATTTACCCTTTGGCGTAATTCTCCCCTCTCACACCACTTGTTCTAGAGCCAGATCGATTCCCAGGTCTAGCAATCTCTACAGCTACATTAATTCCCAGGAAGGACCCACTAAAAGACAGACCACAGGAACAAAATAAAGAAACACCACTGGCCAGACGTGGTTTGGAGCGGGTCACCTGAACCAGTAGTGGAAATCGTGGGTAGGCCTGCCCACCTGCCCTGGTTCTATGCCATCCTATTTAGGCGTGTTTTTGCGGCCGGGCGCATGCACAGAAGGTGCGTGTGTGAGGAAAGTGCATGCGGCAAAGGCCAGGTGCATGCGTGAAATGGTTGATATAGTTTGCTGCCAGTGTCCTAGGTGTCAACCAATTATACAATTGTATCACAGCGGCCAGTTGTTTCACCGGATTTGGCATTGGTTACTAGTCGGGCCCCACCCAGGGGCCTAGGACGTCGTAATATGCATGCAGATCCAAGCAGTGCGGCTTTTTGCATTTGACTGATGGTGATTTTGTCAATTTTTAACTGTTTCAAATGTAATTCCAGTGCTTTTGGAATAGCACCCAGTGTGCCAATTACCACTGGAATTACCACTGCTGGTTTGTGCCATAGTCGTTGAATTTCAATTTTTAAGTTCTGATATTTTGCTATTTTTCCATGTTCCTTCTCGGCAACCCTGCTATCACCTGGTATTGCGATGTCTATGATTGTGACCTTATTTTTCTCAACCAGTGTGATGTCTGGTGTATTATGCGCCAGTATTTTGTCCGTTTGTATAAGGAAATCCCACAAGATCTTGACCATCTGATTTTCGGTGACTTTTTCAGGCTGATGTTCCCACCAGTTTGTTGCTGTTTTAATATTATAATTTTTGCACAAATTCCAATGGATCATTTGTGCTACTGAATTGTGCCGCAATTTATAATCAGTCTGCGTGATTTTTTTACAGCAGCTGAGTATGTGATCAATAGTTTCATCAGCTTCTTTGCAAAGTCTGCATTTGGCATCATCAGAGGATTTTTCGATTTTGGCCTTGATGGCATTTGTGCGGATAGCTTGTTCTTGCGCAGCCAGGATTAGTGACTCTGTTTCTTTCTTTAATGTACCTGTTGTTAACCATAACCAAGTTTGTTCACTGTCCACTTTATCTTTTATTTTTTCCAGAAATTGGCCATGCAGTGCTTTGTTCTGCCAACTCTCCATTCTTGATTTTAATCACATGTTTTCTGTATTCTTGTTTCATCTGTTGGGTCTTCAGTAGATTTTTGTTCTTTACTTCAATTAATAGATGTTCTTGATTTTCTTTTAAATAATCAGCCAGTGCATGTTTTTCTTCTTCAACTGTTTGCTTCACTTGTAATAATCCTCTGCCACCTGATTTTCGGGGCAGATACAATCTATCAGTATCACCACGTGGATGTAAACTGTAGTGCATTGTCATTAGTTTCCTGGTTTTTTGGTCCAAAATGTCCAAATCAGCTTGTGTCCAGTTAACTATACCAGCTGTGTATCTTATAACTGGTATTGCCCAGGTATTTATGGCCTTGATTCTATTTCCACCATTCAATTTAGATTTCTCGCCTGACAATAGTTTTTACTTCTCCATGCTTGATGTTATCCAACTGCAGAATGCCTAAGTATTTGTAGGCTTCATTTTCGTTGCATTTAATTAGTTGGCCATTGGGCATTTCAATTCCCGCACATACAGTGATTTTGCCTCTTTTTATGGATTCAGTGGCGCATTTTTCCATGCCAAGCTGCATTGAAATATCGATGCTGAATACTCGGACTGTGTTTGTCAATGATTGGATTTCTATTTCTGACTTTCCATAGAGTTTCAAATCATCCATATATAGTAAATGCGAAATTTTTTCAGCTTCTTTGGCTGTTTGGTAGCCTAATTTCATTTTTTTTTTTAAGATTACTGATAGTGGGATCATTGCAATGATGAAGAGAAGAGGTGAAAGTGAATCACTCTGGAAAATTCCTCGCATGATATTAACCATTCCGTAGATCTCATTCCCTACTGCCAACTCAGTTCTCCATTGTTTCATCGCCTTTTCAGTAAAGGATGTAATATTTTTGCTAATGCCAGTTGTTTCTAAGCATTTTATGATCCAACTATGTGGCAGTGAGTCAAATGCCTTTTTGTAATCAATCCAGACCATATTAAAGTTAGTTTTTCTGTTCTTACAATTTTCTAATATCATTTTATCAATTAGGAGCTGATCTTTTGTGCCCCTGCTCCTTCTTTTATTGCCTTTTTGCTCTACTGGCAAGATGTTGTTTGTTTCCAAATAATCCATCATGTTATCTGCAATAATGCCTGTGAGTAATTTGAAGGTTGTTGACAAGCATGTTATTGGTCTGTAGTTTTCAGGTGTTGTTCCTTTAGTTGCATCTTTCTGAATCAAGTATGTTTTTTCAGTTGTCAATTCATCAATTTGGCCCTTTTGTAAAATTTCATTCAGTTGCCTGGCCAATATTGCATCATCATCATCATCATCATCATCATCATCATCATCATTATTATTATTCAACTTACATCAAAAGGTTTCAGGCATTCTCTGAAGGTCTCAACAAACACAATGGATTTTCAACATATTGCAGTTCTTGATTGGTTCATTTAATCTGTTCTTTCCCCTTGACTCAGTCCAAATTAAATCCTACATCAGTTTAGCCATTCCATCCATCTGATAAAAAGTGGGCTGTAGCTCCCAAAAATGTGTGCTTTTTTTAAAAAAAATGACTAGTTAGAAAAGATCTTAGTAGACGCTTCTTTATTCCTTAGTGTAGAAACCCAAAGAAAGGGGCTGTGGAAAGATGCAGGAAAGCAAAATTCAAACTGTAAAAAGTTATTGATTCAAGTCATCCAGCCATGATTCCCAATCTTCTGGAACTATGGAAATTCAACACAAAAGGAAAAAGTAGACCGAAGAAAGTGTGGCCAAGTGTATTGTATGAAGAAACAAGCTGGAGCAAAAACAAGATTTGTGAAGGAAATAAAGAATTGCAAGACCTTGTTGTAAAAACAAATTGAAATCCTGAAATTCAGGACATAGAAAATATGAATAGCATAGTGGCACCATGAACAGTCGGGAGTTAACAGCCAATATACTAGAAAACAGAAAGGAAGTAAGAATGATTTATGAAGCACAAGCCAAAACACAATTTTGAGTGGTTTGCAACAGAGCTTGTAAAACCCACAGCTTTAAATCAAGTAAGACTTTTGAGTCACCGAAGAAATTTGGGACCCACAATCCTTTGGTTCTCTCTTGTGAGTCCCCTGGGATCCTCAGCCAGACCACTAATTGGCCTAATTATTAGCATATTGCTGGGGATATCATTCCACGTGCTTTGAAAAGAAGAGCAAATCAGATCTCCTCCTAACTGAAGCAAACTTGTACTAAAGAAATCTTTTCTACGGAGGAAAAAAAACACATAGTAGGTAGCATCCAGTGGGACAGCTGCAATTTACCACTGAGAACTGGCTCGGATAGACATCATCATCCTCTTTTAACAGCCCCATAATACCTTGCGGGGTGGAATCTGGCAACTGACTGGAGCTCACAGAGTATTTAATGGCCGGATGCACTTCCTGTCACCAATGCGGAGTTTTGTTCATCAGATATATATTCTGATGAATTGAACTCACAGCCTGCTGATTGTGAGGCGAGAGCTCCCCCTCTAGGCCACTGCACCACTCCTGGCTCAGACAGGCATGCCATATAAAAAAAAGGATGGGCTTTGAGCAAAACAATCACGATAGCTGTGTCCCTTGTCTTAGAGAGATGGGTTGGATGAATAGACTGGAAAGAGTGCAGAGAAGAGCAACAAAGATGGTTATGGGACTGCAGAATGAAACATGTAAGGAATTGGTCTTTGGTGCATAGGCTCTCAGTGTACATGAAAGAAAAGATGCATTTGTCATGAATCACAAGGTACAACACTTAATGATAGTCCTAGGGTACAAATAAGCCATCAAATCATACTAGGAAACGATCAATATAAACCATAAGGATACAAGCAACAAAGTTAGAATCCTGCAGTCCTAAGTGGGAGGAGATGGGTGATAGGAACGATGAGAAGACTAAGAGTAATAGTAATGCAGACTTAGTAAATAGTTTGACAGTGTTGAGGGAATTATTTGTTTAGCAGAGGGATGGCGTTTGGGGAAAAAACTATCCTTGTGTCTAGTTGTCGTGGTGTACAGTGTTGTTTTGAGGGTAGGAGTTGAAACAATTGATGTCCAGGATGTGAGGGGTCTGTAGATACTTTCACAGCCCTCTTTTTGACTCGTGCAGTGTGCAGGTCCTCAATGGAAGGCAGGTTGGTAGCCATTGTTTTTCCTGCAGTTCTGGTTATCCTCTGACGTCTCTGTCTGCCTCGTTGGGTTGCAGAGCCAAACTAGACAGTGATGGAGATGCAGATGACAGACTCAATCATTCCACTGTAGAACAGAATCAGCAGCTCTTTGAGCAGTTTGAGCTTCCTGAGTTGGCACAGAAAGATGTGGCTATGTGGCTGTTAGAATCACAAATGACTGAAAACACACAATCAGTCAATCAACGTTCTCCTTAAATTACAATGATATCTTGTCCTGACCTTCCCACTTTCCCCCCTGGTTCCTTTTCCATGTTTCTTGTCACAAATGGTGCTTCCTGTACATGCTCAGAAGCTTCTTTATCTTCATGCCTGTATTAGAGTCTGGAATCAACAAGTCCTTGACTTACAACAGTTCCTTTAGTGACTGTTCCAACTTACAATGGCATTGAAAAAAGACACTTGTGATGATTGTTCACTTAGCACCCGTTGCAACATCTTCATGGTCCTGTGAGCAAAATTCCGGTCCTTGACAACGGACTCCAATTTACGACGGTAACCGTGTCTTGGAGTCACGTGATTCCCCCTTTTGAGACCTTCTGACAAGCATAGTCAATGGGGAAGACAGATTCACTTAACAACCATGTTACTTACTCAACAGCAGAAGTGATTCACTTAATAATTGTGGCAAGAACAGTCGTAAAATGGGGCAAAGTTCACTGAACAAATGTCTCACTTAGCAACCAGAATGTTAGGCTCTATTGTGGTGGTAAGCCAAGGAATGGGACGCGGTGGCTCAGTGGCTAAGACGCTGAACTTGTTGATCAGAAGGTCAGCAGTTCGAATCCCTAGCGCCGCGTAACGGAGTGAGCTCCCGTTACTTGTCCCAGCTTCTGCCAACCTAGCAGTTCAAAAGCACATAAAAAAATGCAAGTAGAAAAATAGGAACCACCTTTGGTGGGAAGGGAACAGTGGTCTGTGCTCCTTCGGTGTTTAGTCATGCTGACCATGGAGACGTCTTCGGACAATGTTGGCTCTTTGGCTTTGAAACGGAGATGAGCACCACCCTCTAGAGTTGGGAACGACTAGCACATATGTGCGAGGGGAACCTTTACCTTTAAGTCAAGGAATATCCATACTCCTTTTTTCCAGCTCTTTCGTTTGGGCATTTAATGCCAGCCCACTAACAGAAATGAAACAGCCAAGTGGTTCCTTTGTCTAACCCCAAAAACAATAAACCTGTGTTGGCAGACCTCCAACCCAAAGCGCTCTGCTGGGGTTTGAAGCAATCCTTGGTTTGAAGGAGAACCCCTTGCAAAAGCTAAGAATGACACCTCTTAAATCTCCCCTCCCTTTTGTCTCTTCTTTCTCAAACTCTCTTGTTTTGCTCTGGTGAAGGAGAACTCTTGATCACAAACAGAAGGTATCTCTCTGTCTCTTCCCCCCCCCCCCCGGTGTGTGAGTGAGTGTGAGTGTACGCGCACAAATGCACACTCATGCAATTGTTGCCATGGATATGAGGAGCAATTACCAAGATGGAGCAACAATGTTCAACCTGAGTTCTCACTGTACTTTGGAGAAGGTAGGGGGGGAGAATGGGGAGGGGCAGAAGAGATGGAGATTAAAATTGCAGGCATGACTGAAGATGAGTGCCCTCCTTCTCTTCTTAATGGGGCAAAGTCTCCTCATGTTCATCTGGAACATGGAGTCCAACCTTTTGGCTTGCCTGGGCCAAAATTGGGTCCAGGTAAAATATAATATGTAGTTAATGTATCTAGATCTAGATACAGATCTATATCTATATCTATATCTATATCTAGATATAGGGATAGGGATAGGGATAGGGATAGAGATAGAGATAGAGATAGAGATAGAGATAGAGATAGAGATAGAGATAGAGATACATATGCATATGCATATGCATATGCATATACATATGCATATGCATATGCATATGCATATGCATATACATATACATCATATACATCATATACATATACATATACTGTATCTTGTGGGTGCTCATTATTAGCTGTCCAGGACCAAATGGGGTCCATGGGGTGGGGATTGGAGATGCCTGATCTAGAATGGTAGAAGGTGGACTGAAGGATCAAAACTGTCTCAGGATGGTTACATCTCCTCCATTCTTGTAGGAGATAAACAGACTGAGCCTGAAGGAGGGGTCAAACATGTCATCAGTCTTGAATCTAAGAGATTTAAGCCCAGCTTGAGCTCCATTGACTCTTACCTACCACCAATATGTTTTGATCATTAGTAGCTCAGATTCTTGTAGTGACCTTAATCTTAACCAATTCCGTTGTATTTATTTTTTACAATGATAATAAAGTCTACACTATCTTCAGTGAACCTTTATAGTCATTTGAACTGTCCCTGGTTTCCTGATTTCTCGCACTTGACCGCTCCTTTTCAAATCGCTTGGTTCAATTTACACATCATGTCTGACCATTGTTGATTGAACAAACTACAATAGGCTGGCACCCAGTTGAAGCCATTCATTATTTAGTGACGAGGCTTGCAAGATGTAGCATCTCCTGCTTGGGCGGGGGAGGGTTGGACTAGATGACCTACAAGATCCCTTCCAACTCTATTAATCTGTCTGCCTAAGATTCACTCACTGCTCTACGCTGAAAGAAATCAACTGCCGAATACTGTAGCTTATTGAGCCACAGTGGCGCGGTGGTTAGAGTGCAGTACTGCGGGCTCTTTCTGCTGACTGCCGACTGGCTACAATTTGGCAGTTCGAATCTCCCCAGGCTGAAGGTTGACTCAGCCTTCCATCCTTCCAAGGTGGGTAAAATGAGGACCCAGATTGTTGGGAGCAAGAGGCTGACTCTGCAAACCGCTTAGAGAGGGCTGTAAAGCACTGTAAAGCAGTATATAAGTCTACATGCTATTGCTATTTGTATTATATTTGTATGCTACCTATATTATTTTTACAAATAACTCAAGGCAGTGAATATATCCAACACACCTCTTCCTCCTCCAATTTTCCCCACAACAAAAACCCTGTGAGGTGAATTGAGCTAAGAGAGGGGGAGGGATTGGCCCAAAGTCACCCAGCTGGCTTTTGTCTAGTGAGAACTAGAGCTCACCATCCCCCAGCTTCCAGCCTGGTGCCTTAACCACTAGGCTCTCATCAACCTGCTGCTTCCTCTTTTGACCCAGGTTTTCTTTTATTTCCACATTGCAGAAAAACTGGGGTAAGGGCAGGAAAAGCTTTGGTGCCCCAAACATCAATGGCCACAACTTTCTAGCTTATTTTGGTTTTTCAATTTTTTAAAAAAGGAAAAGTTTTACCGTTTGCAGTTATACTTTAGCCGAGCACAGACGTCCTTATATTTCTGTGCATGTTGCTCATATAGAGCATACGTCGTCAGCTAAGTTTTGTTTGGAGTGCAATTCTGCTTGTCCTTAAAGCCTGACTCCAACCACAGGGTGGGTTCAAAGGGGTGATGGATCCTTGGCTTGGTTGGTTGTTTTGTTCTGAACATCTGATGGGTTTTTGTTTTTTTAAATGCCTTCATTGTATTTTGATGGTGTGTTTTGTAGTCTCCTCAAGGATGTAACAAATTAGCGCAACCTAGATATGTCATAAGTTAATAAGTTATGAATAAACACCTTTCATAACAAGCTGGGGAGGCCCCAGTTTTACATATCATGAAGTGGCTAAGATGCCGAGCTTGCCGATCAGAAAGGTCGGCAGTTTGGCGGTTCGAATCCCTAGCGCCGCGTAACGCAGTGAGCTCCCGTTACTTGTCCCAGCCTCTGCCAACCTAGCAGTTCAAAAGCACGTAAAAAATGCAGGTAGCAAAATAGGGGGCACCTTTTGTGGGAAGGTAATCATGTTCTGTGCACCTTCGGCATTGCGTCATGCCGGCCACATGACCACGGAGACATCTTCGGACAGCTCTGGCTCTTCGGCTTTGAAGCCGATATGAGCACCGCCCCCTATAGTCGGGAACAACTACCACATATGTGCGAGGGGAACTTTTACCTTTTACCTAAGATGCTGAATTGGCAGTGAGAAATCACCTTGGGACACAGAAGGGCCCTGGGTCTTTTGGGGCTAATTGTTCATTCTCCATCTCTAGTCCGTCTGACAGGGTTGCGCAGGAGGAAAACAGGAGGACGAAATACGGTAGCTATCTATGTTCCCTTGTCCTCTTTATTTGCTTAGCAAAGATTTAATAAATATTGGAGATCATACTTTACTTTTGGAATCATTCAAAGTCTTAGCAATAGGGATTGTAATATTAGAAGTATCAGCAGTGATCTATCACTCCATATTACTTTCTGTGCAAGAATACAATTTCTACTTTATTTATGGTATTTCCTAACTTTATTATTTCTAGAAATAGCCCAAGGCAGCGAACATACCCAATACTCCTTCCTCTTCCTATTTTTTCCCCATAACAACAACTCTTTGAGGTAGGCTGGGCTGAGACAGTGTGGCTGGCCAAAAGTCACCCAGGTAGCTTTCATGCCTAAAGTGGGACTAGGACTCCCAGTCTCCTGGTGATTGGCCCAAAGTCACCCAGATGGTTTTCATATTTAAGGTGGGACTAGAATTCACCATTTCCCGGTGTTTGGCCTAAAGTCACACAGTTGACTTTCATGCCTAAGGCAGGACTAGAACTTTCAATCTCCTGGCTTCTAACCTAGCGCCTTAACACTAGACCAGATGGGCTCTTTTCTTTCTTTCTGGTCTTTCTTTGTGCCCATCTGGTTAGTTATTATGAGAACTGAATGCTGGGTTAGAGTCCCTTTGGTTTCAATCGGCAGTACTTCTTCTGTCCTTGCACAGAAGCATTTCGAACCCCTGAAAAGGCAATGTGGATATTAAGTAGGAACGATTGAAATCTATTCACACCGTTGTGCTTAAAGGTAAAAAGTAAAGACACACTGTGCTTGCCAATTAGCTCAGTTTTCACACATTTATTTCCCTGGTTTTGGTTTACGCTGGATTCCATTGGGTGCATTTTCCCGTTCCGCTTCGATTTTTACACCTTGAAGAAGTGGACCATAATAACAAGTATTTTAAAGGGCTTGAGAGCAAAATACAAAAATTCTCCCTCCCTCATCCCCTCTCTCATCCTCTCTTCTTTCTCTCCCCCCTCTTCTTTCTCTCCTTTCTCTTTCACTCCTTTCTCTCCTTTCTCTTTCACTCCTCTCTCTCCTTTCTCTTTCTCTCCTCTCCCCCTCTCTTCTTGTCTTCTTCCTCTCTCTCTCTCTCTCTCTCCTTTCTCTTATCTCCCTCCCCCCTCCCCTTTCTCTTTCTCTTCTCTCTCTCTTCTTTCTCTCCTCTCCCTCCCCACTCTCCTTTCTCTTTTTCCCCTCTCTCCCCCTCCCCCTTCTCTTTCTTTCCTTTCCCTCTCCCTCCCTCCCCCACCTCTGTTGTGTATGTGTAAATGCCATAAACAGGAGAAGTATGTCTTCCCCACCTCTGTAATTTCTGGCAATTTTGCTAGAGAAGACAGCCGGAATTCATTGTACTAACTAAGGTTTAAATGTAAAGCGCAATACACCTTCTCACGAGAATGCAGAATGTTTTGCAATTCCATAAAAGAAATGGGTCTTACCACTCTCTATTCCCCCCTCCCCAGGCCGTTCCACCTCACTAAGTTGTTGTACCCGCACGCGCGCGCGCGCGTTTTAGCTAACTTCGCTTCCGAAAGCCGAGGAGAAGAGGGTGCAGATTACAAAAGCGCCCCTCCGCTCGGGATTTATCTCGCTTTGGAGCTCGAAATTTAGAAGTTCACTGCAAGGGACGGCTTAACTGTACTTTAAAAAACAAAACAAAATCTGGGCGAGGAAAAGCTTCCAAACGGGGCTTGAGAAAGAGAAGGTTGTGGGTTACGGGATGGAGGGGTGGGGGTTTAAAGCCACCGCGGAGAGTGCAGTGTTGGAGCATCGCAGTTTCCCTGATCTCTCTCTTCCCACCCTCCCCGTTTCAGATTCGGAACGTGGGTTTATAATCCTCCGCAGGCGCGATTATAAAGGGCGAGGCAACCGCCGCGGTGCCTGATCTTTCCTCCGGTTTCCTCAGAAATAAATCCCAACGAGCTCCTTCTGCACTTTCCGCGGAGGAGCGGCGGGAAATGTGCATGCTTTACGTGGGAGAAACTCCCTCCGAATGCAGGGGGGCGCCGAGGGGCAGCGCTTTCCCCAAGGCACGCGGAACTCGCGGAGGCTGCGCTCACAGCCACCTGAATTGGAAGAAACTGAGCCATTTCTGAACCTTCCCCCCCCCCAAAAAAAGCCCGTTTCCCGCCCCCCGGGTTGATTCCTAGCCGTCCGGGAGCTGCGTTCTCCCTACAACCAGCCCTCCGAAGTCTTCGAGGGGCCTCGTTCCCAGGGAAGCGCGCCAAGGGCGTTTGCAACCTGGGGTGGGGCGTGTACTTGCAGGACCAGCCGCCGCCGCTGCTCGGGTCCCCAGGCATTGGTGATTTTGGGGGAGGAGGAGGCTGGAGTAGGTACAAATCCCTCCCAGCGCTTTTTGCCTGGCGAAAGAGTTTGTGATTCGGGCTCCCGTCCTGGGGCGTGGAACTGGCGCGCGCGTCTATATAAAAGCTTCCCCGACTAGGCAGCCTCGGAGCTGGCTGCGCCCCCGCGGTTGGCCCCGGGTTCGGTTCGGAGCTCATCAAGGAGGCCCGACCAGCGGAGCCGAGGCACAGCGCGACGCAAGCGGATTCCCCCGACCGACCGGCCGGCCGGCCAGGCGGGCGGGCTTCGCGCGCGTCCCCCCTCCTCCGTTTCTTTCCCCGAGGAGGGGAGGGGGGGAAAAGGCAGCGGCGGCGGCGGCAGCGTCCGCCTCTTTCGTGGGAGAGAAGCGGAGGAGGCAGGCGGATCGATCGGGGCAGAATTTGTTCCGAAGTGAGCTGCTCCGGGAGGACGCGCCGGCCCGGGGAGCCAGGTGAGTGGCAACGCCCCACGCGAGAAGCTCACGGCCGCCTTTCCCAGTGGGTTCTCGGTAACCTTCCCCGCAGGGATTCTCGTCAGCGTTTAGGGTCACTTCCAGGGCACCCCACCGCCTTGGCCTTCTTTGAAGACTCTTGTGCTGACACTTGGCATAAGCTCAGAGACATCGCTCCACAATTGAATTTGACCCATATGGTGGTGGTGGTTTATTATTATTACTATTATTATTATTATATTGTTTGGGGGGGGGGGTTTCTGGCGCTCAGTTGAGGCCTTCGTGGAACAAGGAAGTTCTTTCTCGCGGTGTCTCCCAAGTTGCTAAGACTACAGCTCCCATCGTCTCCGCCCGTTCCTATTTGGCACAACGCTTGGCGGGGCTGCTGGAAGCTGCCTTCGAAACATACCTAAGCTCTCACCTCACTGGCGTGAGTCGGACGGCTCCCGACGGGACGTTACCTGTCCAGGTTCCCCCCCCACAGAAAAGCATCGGAGGAAACGCAGCAAAATCACCGACCCGAAAGATGGGTGAGTGGGTGGGTGTAGGAGAACAGCGGCCGCGGGTTTTGCCCGTCGCCCGAGGCGCTTAAGTCGGGGTTTGCGCGCCGCCTTTGGGAGACCCCTGTGAGCTGAGGCGCGGCCAAGCCGATCTTGCGCGTTCGGCAAACTCAGCGCAGAAGCGGCTTTTCTTTCGGCGCGAAGCCCAAGCCGAGCACATCTTCGCGAGCCTCCCCTTGACCCTCACTCTCCGTCCTACGCGCCCAGAACTGAGGGAGCCTCGGGAGTCTCGGGACCTTCTCTAGATGTCCGCCTCTGCTGAGCTTCTTGCCCGCTCGGAGTTCGAGCTGTGCCTGTGAGGAAGGGCGTCTCCTTGAAACGCTTCCTGCCGCCTGGAGCCCGCCACCTCGGCGCTTTGCCTTCGCGCAGGTGCCGCAGGTTGAACTGCTGCCTCCAGAATCTGGAACTCAAAAGGTTCGCCCCAGTCTTTAACCTTCCGCATTAATCCCCTTGGCAGTTAACTTCCGAGGGAAGGGTCAGGCGCTCTGCATGTGTTCAGAAGCCCCCGCATTCTGGGGTGGCGGGAATCCACGACCTGAAATTCAGCGCCACTGCTCAGGTTTATCCTTAGCCTTTTATTTACCTGCCTCCTGCTCGGGTTTTCTAAGCAAAGGGCGAAACTCGAGGAGTTCGCCCCTTGAAGCGAGGTGCTGGCTCCGTCCAATCTTCCCGCTTGAGTTATTGAGTCCTGATCAGGGCTGGGGAGCTTCTGGAATCTGCAGCGCGGATTCGTCTTTTCACGTGTCCCTGTGAAGGGGCAGCATGGTTCCAAAAACCATCCAGAATTAGTCTCCATAAATTAACCTTTCCATCCGTTGGGATATGAAAGGAAGGTGCGTGCGAATGTGTGCATTTTTGGTGTGTTTCAGGAGGAGGAAACTGGATCAAAATAAAAGGAAAGCAACGCAAAGAAATGACCAAGAGTTTGTTAGCTTTGATACCCTTCTTAGGATTTCCAGAAGAAGAAAAAAGCAATCTTTTGTGGGTGGATTTCAATGCGCGCGGTACGTGCGCTTGTTCTCCGCACCTTCTGCGGGGATGGGAATCCAGGCTACAAGAGGGGTAGCTGGGCGGCAAATTGCAGGATTCTAATCCGGACCGAAGCCTGTCTCCAAAGCGCGTTTCTGTCACGTGAGGTTGGGGATGGGATTTAGCCAAGGTTCCGCGTGGGCTGCTCAGCAGAGGTCAGTTTCTGGAAGCGGAAGTTTCTGTGACCAAGCTGCCAGTCCGAGTCCCTCAGCTCGAAATTAGGGCGCTCAAGCAGGCGCTCTTAGAGACGGCAATCCGGCGCCGTCCAGATGGTTTAGTCCCATCAGCTACAGACAACTTGGTCAAAGCTCAGGGAGCGTGGAGGTTGAGGGTCCTGGGAACACTGGATTGTCTGCTTTTGCACTCGGGTACTCAGAAAGCCCCTCCTTCCGTCCTGTCTGTGCGTTTGGAGCCTTGAAATGCCTTGTTAAGGACAGGGAGGGGGGTCGTTTCTAACGCCAGAGTCCCTAACCTGAATCTTATCGATAGAGAAATCTGACTTTAGACCTGGCAGGCTTAGCTAAAGTACATTCTCGGGTCTGCCTCACCTGCTCCAGGCATCCCCAAAACCTACCTTTTACCCCGGATCCCACTGCCTCTTTCCTCCCCTTCTCCTCCTAAATTCGCCGCAACTCCCTCCCGCTTTCGGGGGTTGCGGCGACTAAACAAGCGGCCGGGCACTTTAGTGGCACAAACCTGGAGGGAGAGGTTTCCCTGACCGTAGGAAACGAAAAAGGAGAGGACGCGCGCGCTCTTTGCCAAGATCCGTCTCTGGGAGCGAGAGGCGGTCCTGGCGGCCACCCGGAATCAGCCTTTCCCAACCGGCCGCCGTGCAGATACGCGGCGGTTCCAGCTCTCATCATCCGCAGCCGGGGAGGGCGAGGCGTAGGTGGCCAATATATCTGAAAATGTGCGGGGTCGGGTTTGGCAGCGGCTGGGAGTTGACCGCTTGTCTTGCTCGCCTAATCCTTTTGCGCTAAAACTTGGTACCGCCGCGCTTTCAGCACCGCGGACAGCTCACGGCGCGCTTCGAATGAGCGGCGGTGGCGTTCTCCTCGGTTGCTGGCAGTTCAGCCGCGGCGGTTGCGATGTCACACTCACAAAATGAGTTTCTTTCGGGTTTCATTGGAAAATCTGATTCCCTTAAAAGCGCGTGAAAGTGGGTAATCTTATGTATTTCTAACCAGCAATACAGTAAGGTATAGGTTCTCCTGCTTGAGCAAGGGGCTGGACTAGAAGACCCTTAAGATCCCTTCCAGCGCTGTTCTGTTCTGTTCTATACCTATTCCTATTCTATTTTCTATTCTATTCTATTCTATTTCTATTCTATTTCTATTCTATTCTATTTCTATTCTATTTCTATTCTATTCTATTTCTATATTCTATTTCTATTCTATTTCTATTCTATTTCTATTCTATTTCTATTCTATTTCTATTCCATTTCTATTCTATTCTATCCTATTCTATAATGTAGCAAGATAGAAGATAGTCAATTTGATCTAGTGTTTAAGGCACCAGGCTAGAAAGCAGAGGACCCTGAGTTCAAGTCCCATTGGGCCAATCACCAGGAGACTGTGAGTTCTAGTCTATCTTTAGTCATGAAAGCCGGCTGGGTGAACTTGGGCCAGTTCCTTCCTCCCCCACCCTCTCTCACCCTCCCTCCCTCCCTCTCTTTCCCGGCCCAACTCACCTCAAGGATTGTTGTGGGGAATATAGAAGGAGGAAGGTGTGTTGGATGTATTCACCAGCTTGAGCTATTTGTAAAAATAATAAAGACAGGATACAGATTTTTTTTAAAAAAAGATAGACTATTCCAATGATCTTTAGACATGCTTTGTATTACAATCCCAGATTCAGTGGCAGTGGGGTGGGGGATCCATCTGAAGCCTTTGAAAGCTTTTGCTGAGATTGAGATTTGCTTGCATTACTTTCTATGAAACAAACAAACAAGTACAAAAGTGGTCCGTCCCCCCCCAAAAAAAAGGCAACTGGGATTTATTTTTCCTTGAAGATGTTTCACTTCTCACCCAAGAAGCTTCCTCAGTTCTGATGAAGTTTCTTGGATGAGAAGTGAAACGTTTTCAAGGGAAATCAAAGTCCGATTGCTTTTGGGGGGGGGGACAGCTTTGGGACAACCATGAACCTGGATGATGGAGAATCTCCACAAACAAAGTGGCATAAAACCATTCTTCTCTTCTGGAAACTGCATGTTTCTAAAGAAGATACTGCATATCTACAGTATATGCCTATGGGGGTTACTGTACTTTGAAAGGCAGTATTGCTGATCAGGTTCACACTCTCTACAAAGTCATGGTTTGCTAAATAAACCACAGCAGTTCTGTTTCCATCAAACAGCTAACATAAAGACTGGATTTCCACTACAGCAAAAAAAAACAAAAAACAATTGATGGTTGATGCTGAATGACAGCTGTCTGATCTGAGATGATTTCTCCGATGGAATTTAGACTGAAGGCAGCTTTAGTATAACCCCCCCTCCCTAAATTCTAATGCTATCTAATACTTACTCCTAGGTAAGTGGATATCACATCTGGGGGTGTTGTGCATACTCCAATGATTGTACAGTCAATCGTAACTTATTTCCTCCGTGCATAAAATGCTACGAAAAGAAGAGACTGCTTATTTAATTCATAGACACTTTGAGATGATTGTCCTCCCGTGGCTGGTTCCAATCGTTGTGGATAGGGTCCATGCCCAAAGTCACAAGTATGTGAGATGTCTCAGGGCCCTTCACTCTCCTGCTTAACATCTACAGGAAGCCATTGGATGAGGTCATCTGTTGACCTCGGGTCAAGCATTGATTGGCCAAGTGATGCTACCTTTGATCTTCTCGCAGTTCCTGGAGGCTGTTGAGGTCTGGCTGGGGAGGAAGAGGTTTGAAGGGGTTTAACCCTGACACAACCAAATGGGTTTGTGGTGCTGGTGCAGTTTGGAGGCCTTCTGGGACTCACTGGTCCTGCAGGTGGCAATTGTGGATGGGAAGACCTTGGCATACTTCCATCGGCAGGGAGATGTTCTCAGAGTCACTTGTGCCTCAGTCATGAATGGATTATTGCATTCATGAACCTGGGGCCGACCTTGAAAACCGTTCCGAAGAGTTGGTCAATGATGCAGTGACATCCCGACTAATAGACATGCCTTTGCTTGCCCATATAATGCTTTTGTTTTGGAACTATAGAGAACTTCTGGTTGGTAATTAGATACAATTTTCATGGCACAAGACCTGGATATCCTAGGAACCAATTTCCTCTCATTTTTTCTGTCCATTCCATAAAAACTGAGGAAGTGTTTCATGTCCCGTAACTCCATCATTGTCAATTGATGTGGTCTAGGAAGCAGGTTTTGCTATCATAGTATCCTGCCCTCTTGAGTAACGTCTTCCAAAGGTTCAAACCTTTTGGATCCTGCCATCCTATAAACATGTCTCAAAGGTCCCAGGATTTGGGGCTAATTTGTGGTCCTTGTGTATCTGGATGAAATTATTTGATGACTACAGTGGGTCTCTTATTGCGATTGTCGTTTATGTTTTTAATTTTAAGAGCTGTGCAGTGGTGCTCTGGAACTGGGCGGCTTTTAGGAATCTAAATTATAAATCAAAGAATGAGAATTAACAATCAAACAAACCAGAATGTGTCTTACATTCATGTGCGAATGGAGCCAATCTGAGCGTACTGACAATTCTGAGCTAGTTCTTTTTCTCTCAAGAAAATAGGAGCATTACCCATTCAGTTGCATGTATGATACATAATGAATCAACATCTTTGATTGCCTTTAGCTGGGATAACTGTTCCTGTAATTGTAGAAATATTTCTTTTCCTGAATAAACGGGCATATGCTTTTGTTTCTATTGCTACATCTGGAACTTCCTCAACTTGCTCGCAGGTGCTCTGATGTTAAGTAGAGAGTGGATATCATCATGCCGAGCCAATTTGCTTAGCCATTGTTGTTGAATACGTTCATATGAGTTGGATTCACAAAACTCTCTTGAACCAAACTCTGGCAAAGTCTGTGGCTTGTTTGCAAGTCTGACTTTGCAAGTAACACCTTTTGTGTTACTTTAGCCAGTGCCTGCCTCTCCTCACAGCTCCACATACTTCAGGATGTTGAAAGAGATTGACATTGAATTTTTATTCTTGAGGTCTTGGTTGTCTTAACCATCCATTCTTTTTTATCCACCACATTTCTAGTCTTCTTTTTTATCGTTTTGGAACTGAATCGGTTTACCCTCAACTGCAACCCAGTTTAGCTTCAGCCAAGGGTCTGATTTATGAACCTTCAACACTGTGTTGCTAAACTGTGCACTCTAATTTGTGCATGTTTTAAAAGGGAGGTTGATACATGACAGCAGAGCGCAGGTCCGTTCCACCCACCAGAGATGCCTCGCATTGAAATTTATCTTGCTTTGCACATGTGAACCAAACACTTGCCTTGTTTATACGCTGCCTGCTCTCCCTTCTTAAGAATTGCCAGTTCATCTCTATAGCAACTTTTCTGCTTTCATTTAGTGGTCGTCTGTTTTAGATCTGACGCCACAGATAAGTTTACTCTTCATGCGCTTTGAGCATGAATCTACTCTCATGGTTGCAAAAGAGTGCATCGTATTTAGCCCTTCGGTCTCTGTGTCTTTAGACGCTCATGATGTTTGCAGTTTTAGGTGAGTGCATGAGCTACGAGGTCCTTCCATGAAGGTGTGATCTTGCGCAACTGTGCTGAGAATGGGTTGTAACACACGCCGTGTCTTTTGCGATTAACCAAATGTAATTGGTTGCTTCATCTTATCTTAGTCCATTCCAGACTAGCTCTGGGGAGATTTAGCTCAAATGCCCTCTATTCCTTGTAGCACAGAATCCCTTCCCCACCCATTGTGTACTTGGTCTCCCGATTTAAGCATTTCTGCTTGCTTCTCCTAAGTGCACCAAAGATCACTCAAACCCCTTTACCCTCACTTTTTTCCATCATCTCCACTATTCGTCATCTTCTGAGAAGATGTTTGTGGTTTGAAATGCATTTCTTCCAAACAGCAAGAGGTGACGGGGGTTCGGTTTCGTTGGACGTGAGTCGTAATGCTGGATATTTTAATAGCTGTTATTTGCGGAGGTGCAGAGCAGAGCAAGGACAAACAGGCCATGGGGGCAGGAAGCTCAGGGCACCAATAAAGGGAGAATATTTGTAGTTCAGGGTTGAAATGAGAGGGTCTTTGGTGCCCTCTGAGCTTGGTGGTTTTATTGCAGATGTTTCATGATCTAATTAGGTAACATTGTCAGTGCTAGAGAGAATGGAGGAGCAGGAGGAAGAGGAGGAGGAGGAGGAGGAGGAAGAGGAGGAGGAGGAGGGGGGAGAAGAAGAAGAAAACGACTGCGACGTTTCTGAGCTTGGTTGGGTTTTTTTGCAGAGGTTTCATGATCTAACTAGGTAACATCGTCAGTGCTAGAGAGAGTGGGGTTTGTGGTGGTGGTTGTGATGGTGGTGGTGGTGGTGGTGGTGGTGGTGGTGGTGGAGGAGGAGGAGGAGGAGGAGGAGGAGGAGGAGGAGGAGGAGGAGGAGGAGGAGGAGGAGGAGGAGGACTACGGGATCCTTAGTGTCTCTGAACTTGGTTCTTTTTTTGCAGACGTTTCATGATCTAACTAGGTAACATCATCAGTGCTAGAGAGAGTGGGGTTTGTGGAGGAGGAGGAGGAGGAGGAGGAGGAGGAGGAGGAGGAGGAGGAGGAGGAGGAGGAAGAAGACTAAGGGATCCTTAGTGTTTCTGAACTTGGTTCTTTTCTTGCAGACGTTTTATGATCTAACCAGGTAACATCATCAGTGCTAGAGAGAGTGGGGTTTGTGGTGGTGGTGGTGGTGGTGGTGGTGGTGGTGGTGGTGGTGGTGGTGGTGGTGGTGGAGGAGGAGGAGGAGGAGGAGGAGGAGGAGGAGGAGGAGGAGGAGGAGGAGGAAGACTACAGGATCCTTAGTGTCTCTGAACTTGGTTCTTTTCTTGCAGACCTTTCATGATCTAACTAGGTAACATCATCCATTCAGAGGAAGCTCAAGGGCTGACCCTATGGTAGCTTTGTGGGATACAACTACTGTAGCCTCTTAGCCATTCTCCACTACCAGTTTTACGGCTCTTTCTTGCTCTTTTTTTCCCTTTCCCTTTTCTCTTTTCCTTTTCTTCTGTTCTTTTCTCTTATTAGCTGGCATGTAGTGCTGCACTTAAACTCTTATGGGCCCAAAGAGACTCCAGACTGATGGCTTGCTTGACCCCTTCCTCGGGGCTCATCCTGGCTATCTCCTACAAATACTTGTTAGCAGGTGGATGTGAATAATCAAAAGTTTGGGAGGGTTTTGTGGTTCACCAAAAGTGTCCTTGTGACCTTCAGACCCTCTCCAGAAGCTGCCACTCAAGAGTTCAATGTATCAGAAAAAAATTAAATATATAGAGAGACTAATGATATGAATTAAGCTTAAAAAATTGACATTAATTTTAATGAAGTTTAAATTTAAAAGAGATTAATGACATGTCTTTTTGCTGGCCCTGTTCTCAAGAGGATGTCCTTCAACACACCCAAAATCACATGACTTTGTAGTAGACAGATATTCTCCCTCCCTGCTGTTGTCCCACTCAGTGACCGTCATGTAGAGTTCAATTCCTGGTGGTTCGTGGAAATATTCACATAGCTTCTTTTTTTTTAATAACGTTTTTATTTGTTTTCAATTTTAAAAATATAAACATTCCATCTTTCCATATGCAGTAAGTCATCTGGGCACAAATATTTCTGAATAACTTTCTCCCATAAATTATAATACATGTATTATATTTAGAATATTTAGAACATTGTAAAACTCTATATTTCATTCTTAACATATCTTCTAATAAAAATATAATAATAACAATAAGCATCATAATATTGGTACTTACAATTGTCATTTAGCTCTTATCTCTATTTTGATATATTTTCTATTCTTCTTTTAACCTTCTTCTATTTCCAATTTCCTTTTTTATTCTCTAACCATTGATAGAACACTTCCCATATCATATAATAATCAGTTTGCTCTTTCTCCTTAATTGCCAATGTTAACCTATTCATTTCTGCATGTTCTAATATTTTCCTAATCACCTTCTCATCAGTAGGAATCTCTTCACTTTTCCAAAATTGTGCAAATACAATTCTAGCTGTGGTTAATATATGAAAAATTAAATATGTATTCCCTTCACTATAAGTTTCAGGTAATATTTCTGAATCTAAGGTTTCCTAGTGGTGTCCCATCCAATGCTAACCTAGCTCAACCTTCCAAAATTATATAAGGTCAGTTGTGTGCTGCCACCTGCCAGGCATTTAATGTTCTACGTAAATACCAAATATGCACATCTGGACATAAGGTGCACCCAGTTTTTAAATCAACCCCAAAGCAAAACTGCAACAAAGCTAAACAATTTAGAATAAATCCAGCTCAGAATAAATCTTAACATTTTTTTTCCAGATCGTTAAAACTAGGACATGCAGTGCAAAACAAACAAACAGATCTCCATCCAGCATAAAATATGCAGAACTTTCTTTAAAAAATAGAAGGTGAAGCCAGCCATGCAGATTTTAACCCAAGGTTCTTAAGAGAACCAGCCCACTTTCAGTGCTGGCTGCCAGTCTCCCAGGCTTGGCACCAGCTGTTCATTAACTTTGACTTCCAAAGTGGGAGGAAAAATATCAAAAGAGTTACAGGAGCTCACAAGCATCTGAGTGGCCCTCAATATTTATGCGAGGTTTAAACATCTCAACGCTGTCTGGCATTTGTCTCTCATTTTCTCCTCCGTCCTCTCGTTTCCTTCTGGCTCCTCATTCTGCGTACCTGCCGGCTTGCAGTAATTTGAAGAATTGCCAGAGAGTGATAAAAACAGCCTTTTGGAAGGAGAGGTGAGAAATGAAATCTGCACCACTCGCATTCAAAGACAAAACTGTTCTTAATTGGGCTGATCTCTTTTAAAGGGTGGTGAAAAGGTTTGGGGGATGTGGTAGGGAGTAGGGGTGCAATCCAAGTCAGAAATCAGCAATGTCATGAATGCATCACAGAGGCTGGACTTTGCTCCCTGAAAACCCAGAGAGATGGGATAAAATAATATCCCCTTCCTTCTAAAGGTGGCAGAAGACCTGTCAGACCACACTTGAATACTGCACCTGATTCTGGTAACGCAATATTTAAAAACTTAGAAAACGTGCAGAGAAGAGCAACAAAGATAGAGTAGAGTAGAGTAGAGTAGAGTAGAGTAGAGTAGAGTAGAGTAGAGCAGAAGAGAAGAGAAGAGAAGAGAAGAGAAGAGAAGAGAAGAGAAGAGAAGAGAAGAGAAGAGAAGAGTTGGTACCTTGGAGGTCTTCTAGTCCAACCCCCTGCTCATTCAGGAAACCCTATGATTAGGGTACTGGAGACTAAAACATAAGAGGAACAGTTGCAGGAATTGGATAGGTCTAGTTTGATGAGAATAAGGACTAGGGGAGACATGATAGCAGTCTTCCAATATCTCAGGGGTTGCCACAAAGAAGAGGGAGTCAAGCTATTCTCCAAAGCACCTGAGGGCAGAACAAGAAGCAGTGGGTGGAAAATCATTAGAGAGCCAACCTGGCCAATTATGGCTCATTCAGTATAGCCATGATTTGGGGGGGAGGGGGAACCTAACTCAGAACTCAGCATGATCCTATCACCATAACCATATTTTGTTTAATGCCCTTATTGTAAAAAAAAACCTCAATTTTTGATGAGTTTATATAGTGCATAATGGGACACAGTGTCTCAGTGGCTAAGACGCTGAGCTTGTCAATCAGAAAGGTCGGCAGTTCGGTGGTTCGAATCCCTAGCGCCGCATAACGGAGTGAGCTCCTGTTACTTGTCCCAGATTCTGCCAACTTAGCAGTTCAAAAGCATGTAAAAAATGCAAGTAGAAAAATAGGAACCACCTTTGGTGGGAAGGGAACAGCGTTCCATGGGTCTTCGGTGTTTAGTCATGCTGGCTACATGACCACAGAGACGTCTTCGGACAGCGCTGGCTCTTCGGCTTTGAAACAGAGATGAGCACCGCCCCCTAGAGTCGGGAATGACTATCACATCTGTGCGAGGGGAACCTTTACCCTCACCTTCTGGCAGTGAGAACAATCAACCAATGGAACCGAAGTTGCCTTGGGAAGTTGTGGGAGCTTCATCACTGGAGGCTTTCAAGAAGAGACTGGGCTGCCATTTGTCAGAAATGGTGTAGGGTCTCCTGCTTGGGTGTGGGGTTGGACTAAATGACCTATAAGGTCCCTTCCAACTCTGTTAATATGTTATGTGTAAGGTCCACCTTAAACTTTGTGCTCTCCCTCTTAAAATTCTTCCCTGCCAATCCCCAGGAACATTTCATTTACCACCTGTATCTGCCATGAAAGAGCACAATGCTGCAGTTGCAATTCTCTGCATCTCCTACACAGGCCCCCTGTCTTGGCACTTCATTGCCGCATTCTATGGGGGCCTAAAGTTCATTTCGCCGCCTTCTTGTACGGACACGTTGTCGCAGATGGACGCCAGCAGGCCTCCTAAGACCTGCTGTGTCTAAAAACGGTTTGTCGGAGTCGCTGCCAGATTTATCCTCCAGAAACGAGAGACCATGTTGGAGGTCAAAAACATCCACATTGGCCTTTGCTAATGACACAAGACACAAAGGAGCTTTCAAAACCGGCAGCATCTTGTTCAGGTGGCACTTTTCTATGAAATCAGGGTGATTCTGGATCAGGCTTCTTCGGCTGGGGGATACTTAAGATCGATGAAGGAGAATATTTGTAGTTCAGGGTTGAAACGAAGGGTCCCCACTGCTCTCTGAGCTTGGTTGTCTTCTTGCAGACGTCCCATTACCCAACTAGGTAATATCATCAGTGCTGGAAGGGAGCAGGGTTTGTGGAGTGGAGGAGAAGCAAGAGGAAGACTATGAAGTCCTTGGTGCTCTCTGAGCTTGATTATCTTCTTGAAGACATTTCATTACTCAACTAGGTAATATCATCAGTGCTGGAAGGGAGTGGGGTTTGTGGAGAGGAGGAGGAGGAGGAAGAAGAGGACTGTGGGGTCCTTGCTGATTTCTGAGCTTGGTTATTTTCTTGCAGACGTTTCATGACTCAAATTGGGTAATATCATCAATACTAGATGGGAGTGGGTTTGGAGAGGGGGGAAGGAAGGAAAAGAAGGAAAGGAAAGGAAGGAAGGAAGACTGTGAGGTCCTTGGTGCTTTCTGAACTTGGTTGTCTTCTTGTAGACATTTCATTATCCAACTAGGTAACATCAGTGCTAGAAGGGAGCAGGGTTTGTGGAGTGGAGGAGGAGGAAAGGGAAGACTATGGAGTCATTGGTGCTCTCTGAGTTTGGTTGTTTTCTTGCAGACATTTCGTTACCCAACTAGGTAATATCATGTGGAGAGGAGGAGGAGGAGGAGGAGGAGGAGGAGGAGGAGGAGGAGGAGGAGGAGGAATGACTGTGGGGTCCTTGGTGCTCTCTGAGCTTGCTTATTTTCTTGTAGACATTTCATTACCAAACTAGGTAATATCTAGAAAACTAGGTAATATCATCAATGGTAGACTCAAGACTCTTGCACTGATGATGTTATGTAGTGGAGGGGGAGGAGGAGGAGGGGGAGGAGGAGGAGGAGGAGGAGGAGGAGGAGGAGGAGGAGGAATGACTGTGATAATGGGTAATGAAATGCCTGCAAGAAAACGACCAAACCTGAGATCTCCTTCCATAGTTCCTTCCTTCCTTAGCTATCATCCTTCCTCTTTAAACCTGGCAGTGCAGACTCCTGCACACACAATTCTGCCTAAAAAAAACCCAAATCTACATGGATTTCTCTTCTGCAGCTGCTCAGAATCTAAGAGGACTCCGTTTTCTCCATCTTCTTCTCAATTGACCTGAGCATTTCCTCTGAGGTTTTCGTGGTGTGCTTTTGAGGTGGTGTTCTGGTCAGACATGGTCAACAATGCTACGGCTGGTGTTTCCTGTCACACACCTTTTCAACTGGAAGTCTATGTCAGGGTTAATATGCCCATAGCAAGCAAAACTCTGAGGCAGGTAGATTCCTCGAAGAATAATTTTACTGGGGTATATCATATTGGCACAGATCTGGTGAAAACCAACTCTGAAGTTTCCCACTGTTTTCACCTAATTAAAAGTAAAAGCTGGACACTTTCTCAAAGCAGCCAGTCACATGGTCCAATCAAGACACTGTCTGGCTACCGGGTAACATCGCTCCTCCTCTCTCTGACCAAGTGTAAGAATGTCCTTGGTTCCCAGGGGAAAGTATTTTGTTTTGGCTACAAAACCCAGCTCTCTGCATTCCCCTCTTCCTATCCCTAAACTCCAGTGTGACAACACTTAAGTCTCAAAATCAGATGGGGGTTCCTACCAGTTTGGACTGGTTCGGCTGAATAGGTAGTAACTTGGAAACAGTAGCGACCCAGGCCTGCCACGCCCCTGAATCGGTTCTCCTATGGCGGTGCCATCTTGATTTTCTGTTCTGCGCATGCCCAGAACAATTTCCATTGCAGAAATGTATTTTTTTCCTTTTCTAATGTTTTGCACATGCACAGACAATGTTAGATATGAGGAGCATGTGTTTTGGTGGGTGTGCTTTCTTCGCTGGCGCGCGCAAAGGTTTTTACACACCGAACCAGCAGTAATGCCACCCCTGATCAAAATGGCTTCGGTCAGGTCAGCTTCAGGGTTGAGAGTCTGCTTCCTAATTTGAAAAGGCTCCATGCAATGTCTTAATCCAAGTATGTGAAGCCAGGGAGGCTGCAGATAGAGAGGAACGTACAACGCCAGTTGGGACATGCAGAAATACCGTATTTTCCAGCGTATAAGACACTCCGAAGTATAAGACGCACCTAGATTTTGGGGAGAAAACAAGGGAAAAATATCTGCCTCTGCCTCCCAGCAATTTGCATCTTTGCAACAAACAGTGCAAACAATATACACTGTTGTGTTATATTGCAGACTAATTTGTACAGATGTTGTTAAAATTGATGTGCTTTCTGGAAGTATAGTTATTCTCTGCTATTTAAAAGAATAGCACTTTTTAAAACAATAGCACAGGGTGTCTTCAGATCAAAGCTTCTTCATTTTGTTAAGTTGTCTAGAATAATAATAAAGCAGTCTTTAAAAAATAAGTCTAATAATTTGAACATTCTATAGGCATTTATAGTTGTTGACTTACCTCCTTGCAGAAAACAGCCTGATTAGCGCAAGAAGAAAAAAATCTGCCTCTGAGCAATTTGCCAAGTAGAGCAAACAGCAAGTTTCACTTTCAATTTCTCCCTACCATCAGCTGTTTCAGGCTGCAGGGGTTGCTATAGCTTATTGAAGTCTCACAAGCCCCCACCACCACTTGCTGCAAAGAGGTAAATTGCTGGGAGGCAGAGGCTAAAGGGTTGGGGGCGGTGGGTGGGTGGGGCTACATTCAGTGTATAAGACGCACTCAAATTTTCACCCTCTTTTAGGGGGGAGAAAGATGCGTCTTATACTCCAAAAAATATGATAGATCTCACTCAAGTCATCGCTAAATGCTTCCAATGTGCAGCAAAAGCTGGTTACTGAATTAACCCCACTTTCAACATTTACACAATGCACACAGCTATGAATTAAAACAAACCAATTGCAGAAAACAGGAATGTCGAACATTGCAACCCTACCCCCCTCCAATTCTATCAAACTCTCTGGATTTGTTGCAGGCATCCATCTGTTCACCTGTTTGTGCAAATTTTGCTTCTTCTGTCGTAACAGCTTTCTTTATTGATTTTTGTTCTTGGTTTGTACTTCAATGATCACCATCTAGAGTCGTGCAATTGGAGCATTTAACAAATGATATAAGTACAATAAATAAATGCCGTTTGCTTCACACATCAGATAAATACCTCTCCCCCCAATAATCTAGTTTAGCATCATGTATCAATGCAGTGGCTTTAATGAGCTGCTTACCCCTGATGAGCGAACACAGCTATTAAATGCCAGAAGGTTATGTTTCACCCCTGGGAATTTTCCCAGCCTTCTTTTCTTGGGAAAATGTTTGGAAAGCAAATTCTTTCATCAGCTTGAAGGAGAAGAGGCCAGTGGGGGAAAAGAAATGTAGACAAATGCAGACCTGAATTAGCAGTTAAGTAAAGATAACTGAACTCTAGAAAGAAAGTAATGGCAAAAAAAATCTTGCCAAGAAAGCTGCAGGGACTTGTTCTGGCAAATGCCAGGAGTCAGGATTGACTCAAAGGGACAGAAAACCAGCCCGCTAATAGTGGTTAAAGGCCCTAGAGACCAAGAGTTCTAGTTTACTTCCGTGACCCAACAAATGCACGCACGTCAAAAGCGTGCCGATGAAACCGCGGTGAGAAAACTGCGACGTCATAAACGTGCCCACAACAACACACCGACAAAACTGCGCCCACAAAAGTGCAATTTCAGTTAAGGTAAGGGTTAAGTTCAGGGTTAGGTTTAGGGTTAGGGTTAGGGTTAGGTTCAGGGTTAGGTTTAGGTTTAGGTTTAGGTTTAGGGTTAGGGTTAGGGTTAGGGTTGATTTTAGGGTTAGGGTTAGGGTTAGGGTTAGGGTTAGCAGTAAGTTTAGGGTTAGGTTTAGGATTAGGTTTAGGGTTAGGTTTAGGGTTAGGTTTAGAACTCGCGGTTATTACTTGTTCGTTGAAGGCGCGCTTTTGTTGGTGCGCTGTTGTCGGTGCGCTTCTTCGCTCGTTCGTCAGTGCAATTTAGAACTTGTGGTTTTCTCACCGCGGTTTCGTGGGCGCGCTTTTGTCGAGGGCGCATTTGTCGGTGAACCATTTACTTCTAGTCTAGTCTAGTTCTGTGCCAAAACTACATGCCCACTCACCTGGACATGCGCAAGCAACCTACCTGCGAGTACATGAGCAACCCCCACGCATGTACAAGCAACCAGGGAGGCCAAAGGAGGATGTTTTTGCCCTCCCTGCGCTTCAGGAAAGCCTCCGGAACCTGGGGAGAGCAAAAAACAGACCCAACAGGCCAACTGGAAGTTCAGAAGTGAACTTCAGGTTGGGCCTGTTTTTCGCCCTCCCCAGGCTCCGGAGGTTTTCCTGAAGCCTGGGGAGGGCAAAAATGGCATCCCCTGGCCCTCCAGAAGGCTGAAAATCAGCTGTCCAGTGCATCCGTGCGTGTGTGCTGGAACTGAGGGCTGCCCAGGGCTGTCATGGCGTAGGTTCGCCATCATGGTCCTAGAGCAACGAAGATGATAAGGGTTCTGTCTAGTCTAATGAAAAGAAGAATTAGGAGTGGCATGCAAGGGTGGGTTTCACTTATTTTTACCCTTATTTTTACTCACTTCGCGCATGCATCTTTCGCCCATGCGCCTGGCCTTCCGCACATGCTTTTTGCTCACATGCATGCCTTCCCGTCCATGCGCCCAGCCTCAAAAACGTGGCTAAATAGGATGGCATAGAGTCAGGGTGGCTGGGCCGATCTACGTGCCAATTTCCACCACTAGTTCGCCCAAACCAGTCCGAACCGGCTGAATACCACCTCTGGTGGCATGATGGCAGTCTTCCAGTACTTGAGGGGCTTTCAGAGAGAAGAGGCAGTTGACTTATTCTTTAAAGCACCTGAGGGAAGGACAAGAAGTAACATGTGGAAGCTTACCTGTCAGGCATGCCTCCCTCAATAAACAAGAAAGAAAACTCCTAACTCCATTGTTTGGGGAATTAAAATACTTTTACTAGTTATGAAAAGATAGCAGCGAAAGTTAAGATCTGAGCCAGGAAGGCGTGAACAAATACATATCAAACGATAACCCAGCCCCCTCCCTCCAACGACCCCACCCCAGTGTCCAATCTGCACCTCCCTTTGATGTCATGTGGGGTGCATCTCCAAAAGGCATCATCAGGTTGGTATGCAGGACAGTTGGCCTTGACCAGGTCCAAACACCAGCCACCAGCCTGCACAGAAGATGGTAAGAAGGAAACTCCCTTTTTCATATCACTCCTGTACCATTTCTTCCCATCCCAAACACCATGCCCCCACCCTCCCCGTTTCTTATGGCAGCCGATAGTAAGTAAGCGAAGCAGAGGCTGACAATCAAAGAGAGATCCAACCAGTGGTGGGTTTCAAATTATTTTAGAACCTCTCCTGTAGGTGTGGGCTGCTTTGTGGGAGTGGCTTGCTGGCCATGTGACTGGGTGGGAGTGGCTTGCCAGCCATGTGACTGGGTGGGCAGGGCCAACTTGTAAAATGTTGTGAAACTCACTTAACAACGCTCTTGCTTAGCAACCCAAATGTTGGCTGAGAAACTCTGGCATTTGAAGCACGCAAGTCTTAAAGCTGTCAAGTTACAAGACCCTTGCACCCCTAACCCTTTAGAAAAAAAAACCCAGGGGTGTTCAAACTTGACAATTTTAAGACTTGTGGACTTCAACTCCCAGAATACCTCCTCTCACTCTTCATAGCAATAGCAATAGCAGTTAGACTTATATACCACTTCATAGGGCTTTCAGCCCTCTCTAAGTGGTTTACAGAGTCAGCATATTGCCCCCACAGTCTGGGTCCTCATTTTACCCACCTCGGAAGGATGGAAGGCTGAGTCAACCCTGAGCCGGTGAGATTTGAACCGCCGAACTGCAGATAACAGTCAGCTGAAGTGGCTGCAGTACAGCACTCTAACCACTGCGCCACCTTGGCTCTTCATCTTGATGATGTGCAGACGGGCGGGGGGAGCTGGAACCGGCTCTAAACGGCACAGTAGGTTTGTGGAAGTAGAACTGGCAGGAACCCACCCCTGGATCCAACCTAGAACGAACTACAAATTTCCTGGCAGGGAGAACAATTTGTCAATGGAAGGGCTTGCCTCCATGTCAACGACATGTTGTATGTTGAACAGAAAAAACAGGCGGTGAGTGGGGGGGATTTCTCTTTTGGATGGGTCTCCTTAGCCTCACATTAGCAGCACCGGACTTTCTGCATCCGTGCACCAAAGAAGGGAGATCATGTTCTTAGTTTCAAACAGAACTGTAAAGAAAAACCAAGGGGCCTATAAATAGATAAAGGCCACAATCTGGCCTCTTCCTTGAATCAAAATGATTTCTCCCACCAGCTTGATTGAAAGAGACGCTTGGTTGCTCCAACCTGTTCCGGCTGCCTTTGACTTTTTTTTTTATGCATGAATGTGACAGGCTCCAAAGAAGCCATAAAAGTGTCAGAAGAGGAAACCATTTCAACAATGGGGAATGTAACCCTATTGCTTTTATGAGGTGTAACACAAGGAGGCCTCAACACGCAACCACAATTGAGCCAGGGGTGGGATCCTACCAGTTTCGACCGGCTCGCCCGAACCGGTAGCTCTGATGATCAAAATGCAGGCTCAACGAACCGGTTGTTAAACCAGTAGGATCCCACCCCTGAATTGAGCCCAGCGTTCCCGTTGCTAAATGAGACAGTGGCTACGTTTTGCCCCATTTTTTACGAATTTTCATGCCACAGGTGTTAAGCGAATCGTTGCAGCTGTCAAGTTAGTAACATGGTTGTTAAGCGAATCTGGATTCCCCCTGGATGCATCAGGAGGTCACAAAAGGAGATCCCATGATCGCAGGACACCGCAACCATCACAAATACGTACAGGGAATTCTGCTATTCCGTCCTAGGCTTCCTGATACATTAAAAAGCACACGATTAGGTCCAAAAACCCTCTTTTTATTTCAAAGGCTGTGTGAATTATGTTCATTCACAGCCCGTAATGAGTCCCAAATAGTTTGTAAAGAGTCCTACAGTAGGCTGCCAAAGTCCTTTGGGATAAGTCTGATAAGCACCCACCTTTATCTTCTTTGAAAACGCTGCCAAAGACTTAATTAGCAATTAGCTTGGCAAGGCCACACAGAGCAAAGAGTCCAAACGGAGTTTCAGAAGGTACACTGACCAGCATGAACCAAGTTGCTTCGTGCAAAAGCTCATGTCCCTTTGCCTCTTCTTTATGTCCTATGGGAGGGGCCAATCACCTCCAAGCCTTACTCCCAAGTCGTCCCTTCTGTCTTAACTGTTCTTGCCTGCTGGCAGCTCTGCACATGTGCACACTGAGGACAGGGGAAGCCTGTTCCTCTGCCTCACTGCTGTCCAACTCTGGAAGTTCTGGAGGCAGCACATAACTCCCAGACGGCCCTGGCCCCCTCTCTGCCTCCGACACAGAGCCCTCCTCAGAGCCTTCCCCAGACTCCAGGACTGGCCCATGTTCCTCCGCAACCTCCTCGCTGTCCGACTCTGCTGCCAGCTCCACAGGCCACCAGAGGACCACAACAGCTGCAGGCGTTCAGTTGTGGGAGATTGTTCTAACCCTCTGGCAGAATTAAAGAGTTCCAGCTCTGTGGCAGTCTTTTTCCAGTGGCCTCAGATCAATCGATTGACTTTGAAAAAGAAAAATAACAGCCGTCTCATCCAAGCTGTGGAAGACATTTTTCTGCGTCTTCCATGCCTCCCCTTATAGGTGGAGTGGGTGGCACAGAAAATAAATAAAATGAGAACCCATTGGCGAAAAACAAAACACAATCCTGTGTAAACCATGGTTTAGCTTTAATGTGAGGGAACTGTCAGCGCTGGCCCCTCCAGCAGCCAAATGAGATTAGGACAGGGGTGGTTTCCTGCTAGTTCTAACCTCTTCTATAGAAGAGGTTTCACAAATCTACTGTGCCGTTTAGAACCGGTTCCAGCTCCCTCCCCCCCCACCCATTCACACATCATCAAGATGAAGAGCGAGAGGAAGAATTCTGGGAGTTGAAGTCCTCAAGCCTTAAAGCTGTCAAGTTTGAACACCCCTGGTTTTTTCCCTAAAGGGTTAGGGGTGCAAGGGTCTTGTAACTTGACAGCTTTAACACTTGCATGCTTCAAATGCCAGAGTTTCTGAGCCAACATTTTGGTTGCTAAGCAAGAGCGTTGTTAAGTGAGTTTCACCACATTTTATAAGTTGGCCACGCCCACCCAGTCACATGGCCGGCAAGCCACTCCCACCCAGTCACATGGCCAGCAAGCCACTTGCACCCAGTCACATGGCCAGCAAGCCACTCCCACAAGGCAGGCCACACCTACAGAAGAGGAAACCCACCACTGGATTAGGAGTAGGTGGGGGGGACTCAGGGCCAGCATCAAGGTAACCTGAGAGCTCCGAGGAGGAAGAAGGAATGGAGCTGGCAGAGACAGAGAGAGATGGAAGCGTTCCTCAGCCCTCCAATGGAGAGTCAACAGCCCCCAGGTCTGGAGGTGGCTGAAGAGGAAGAGGAGGAACATCTGGGTCCAGTACCTGACGCACGGATGCAGAAAGAAAGCAGAGGAGAGGAGAGCAGTGGAAATCTATGGGCCGGTCCTTGAGATGGAAATGCCACCGCTGTTAGCGATGTCCCATTCTAGCTCTGGGGATAAAAGGCAGGGGGTGGAGATGAATAGATGTGGCAGACAACTATTCATCTTCCAGACAGACGGACTTGTAAGCCTGCATTGAGAGAAACTTTTCACCTGGACTGCTGGGGCTCCTAATCAAGGAATCTTTGAGTTCAATTCAGAGGGCTTGTCATGTTTGGGGGAGCTGGGTCAAAACAGGAACTTGCACATGCTAACCCATAAAAATCTTTTTTTGCCTCGTCACCCATTGGCAACCCTCTGAAGATGCAATGAATTACTACTTTTGCACCCCATCTATTTCCATTTTGAGACATTTATTGACCGACTTAATGCTTTATGTTAAACTAACTATTTATCTTGTTTTAGCACCACGTACTAACGTTGCTTCTCTGGTTTGTAAAGAACGTTTTATGACTTAGTGTGAAATACGAATCTGGCCAATTACGGTTTATTCAGCACAGCCATGATTAGAGGGTGGGTGGGGACTTAGCTCAGAACTCAGCATGACCCTATCATCATAAGCCATATTTTGTTTAATAATGTCTTATTGGGGGAAAAAACCCTCAATCTTGGATGAATTTATATAGTGCATTGAATTAAAATCTAGTAAATCACATGGAAGTCCCTCTACCTACTGCACCATATTAAAAAAAAATGAGTTGTTTTTTTTTTGGATGGCTTCTGATAGTAATTAGGACTGAATAAATTATAATTGCATCCATTTTAGAGATCCTTGTTTCCAACATGTGTTTATCCTATCTTTTTGAACATGCCATACAAAGCAGTTTGCAATATTTTTTTTTAAAGGTGAAAAATAAAACTAGAGCATTGAAAGAAAAAACAACTGCAGACAAATTTCAAAAGGGAGGGAGAATCCCACTATACCAGTAAGGTCAGCTGAATAGATTGTTAGCTTGTTTGTGATTTTCTTTCCACTTAATGTGGGACAAATTTTATATCGGTTGGCTATCCGTAGGAAGAAGCCGTCGTTATAGGAAAGTCCGCTAAGGCTCTTGATAAAAGTATGCCAGAGGGAAGCATCTGAATTCAGTTGATTCTGAGTGACTGATTATTGTAAATCATATATTTCATTCTTTCTTTCTTTTTTGAAACAAGGAGGAAGGAGGCTTGGGGATTTTTCCTTAATAACACAGACACAAAGAACACTATTTTTTATCAAAAAATAAAATCTTATTCTATTATCTATCTGTCCATCCATCTCATCCCATATCCCTCTCATCTGTCTGTCTTTCTGTCTGTCCATCTGTCCATCCATCCGTTTGTCCGTTCATCTCATCTGATCTATCTATCTATCTATCTATCTATCTATCTATCTATCTATCTATCTATCTATCTATCATCTATCTATCATCTATCTACGGTATCTATCTATCTATCTATCTATCTATCTATCTATCTATCTATATCCATCCATCCATCCATCCATCCATCTATATCTATCTATCTACAGTATCTATCTATCTATCTATCTATCTCTATCTATCTATCATCTATCATCTATCTATCTATCCATTCTCTCTCTCTCTCTCTCTCTGTACATACATAGTACACACACACACACACACACACACACACACACACACACACACACGGCATCTATCTATCAATTATCTATCCATCTGTCCATCCACCTTCTCTCCCCTCTCTCTCCCCCTTAATTCTCATTTAATCTGTAGGTTTTCTATCCTTATATTCTATTTCTTATTTTTATATCTATCAGTTACAGGTTTTTAAATATCTTAACTCTTTCTTAGGTCTTGGCTCTTCATTTTTTAACACTTCCCCTTCTCCCCAGTTCTTCATCTCTTGTCGCCAATCTCATCCTCTCTTCTTAATCGTCTTCCAACTCCGAGAACTAACATTTTCCTCTTGTTTTCTGAAGGCTTCTGCTGAGCTGCTTGCGTTTGGATTGGGGTTTCCATTCCAGGTCTCCCCTGTCTTATGGATTGAACTCTTTTTCTTGATGGTCCTTTAGGGCTTGCCTTCAGTTGCCTTTTTATAAAACAAACTCCAATTAAGGAGAGAGTGAGGCAGCTTTAGCTCTCTTCCTTCCCAGGGAGCACCAAAACACTGAATCACTGAGGAAAATGCTCGCTCACTTGGGAAAATACCTTTGTTCTTCCACTCTTAACAACCTTCTATCTGCTGAAATATAGTTTTTTTTGGGGGGGGGAGTACATTTCAAACTGCCTGAGATTTCTGCACTTGGATTCCCCGATGAATTGATTTCACGAAAAGGCTGCTTTGAAATATCATCAGGGAATTGCTCTTCGCTCTGCCTGGCTGATGAGCAGGAATGGGACTTATGCTGTTTGAGCAGGAGAAGCCAGTTTGGGTTAAGGGCAGCAGCTGATGAGCCACCTGAAGTTCTCCTCCTTGAACTTCGCGCAAGTTGTATGTGACTCGGAATTGTCAAAGGCCATTGTGAGGCCTGTCTTCCCATGTCTCCCTGTCTTTCCCTCTCGTGAAAGGAGGTCTGCTTTTCTATTCTCCTACCGGTATTAACATATTTGAATGTTTCTTCTCAATTTCCTTTGAGGAGGTCCTCTTATATTACTGGGGAGAGGAGAGAGCTGCTGTTCTTGTTCTCACAAAAACACATCAGTGGAGACTCTCCTGGTCATGGTTGTCCCAAAAGTGCTTTTTCCCAAAGATAACTGGATTTTCTTGGTTTTGCAGGATCCAGTCCAATCAGTCCAATTCTCTCTCTCTCTCTCCCTCCCTCTCTCTCTCTCTCTCTCTTGTGTATGTGTCTCTCTGTATTTGTCTCTCTCTCTCTTTGACTCTCTCTCTTTGTCTCTCTCTCTCTTTGTGTCTTTCTCTCTCTCTTCCTCTCTCTCTTTGTCTCTCTTTCTTTCTCTTTGTCTCTCTCACTTTGTCTGTCTCTCTCTCGTTGTATCTTTCTCTCTCTCTTTCTCGCTCTCTTTCTCGCACTCTTTGTCTTTCTTTCTCTTTGTCTCTCTCTCTCTTTGTGTCTTTCTCTCTCTCTTTCTCTCTCTCTTTGTCTCTCTTTCTTTCTTTGTCTCTCTCTCTCCTTGTCTCTCTCTCTCTCGTTGTATCTTTCTCTCTCTCTTTGTCTTTCTTTCTCTTTCTCTCTCTCTCTCTCTTTGTGTCTTTCTCTCTCTCCTTCTCTCTCTGTTTTTCTCTCTCTTTCTCTTTCTCTTTTTGCACTCTGGTTCAGATGACTTTGAGGGTACAGATAAACCCCCCAAGTGGCCTCAATGGCTCTCAGAGAGCTAACAACCAATCAAGAGAGTGCTAACAATCAAATGACTGCCAAGAATATAAATCTTTCCGTTCCCCACCATTCATTCAGATCCGAAGAAGCTTCTTAGATGAGAAGCGAAACACTTTAAAGGGAAAAACTAAGGAACAACCATGATTGAGAATGATGATTGAGGATCTCCATAGACAATCAGTACTAGAGAGTCTTTGAGCCGCTGAATGAAGGGCAGAATAACAGAGTTATTCTGTTATCTACATGGGGCAGCCTTTGAAGAGTATTCGGAGACTTCAACTCGTCCAGAATGCAGCCGCGCGAGCGATTGTGGGTGCACCTCGGTACACCCACATTACACCTATCCTCCGCGAGCTGCACTGGCTACCGATCGGTCTCCAGATACGCTTCAAAGTGCTAGTCGTAACTTATAAAGCCCTTCATGGTATTGGACCTGGGTACTGAGAGACCGCCTGCTGCCAATTACCTCCCAAAGACCCGTCAGATCTCACAGGGTCGGCCTCCTCCGGGTTCCGTCCACCAGCCAATGCCATCTGGCTACTACCCGGGGGAGGGCCTTCTCTGTAGCAGCTCCGGCCCTTTGGAATGAACTCCCCGCGGAGATCCGGACCCTCACCTCTCTCCAGGCCTTCCGGAAAGCCGTCAAAACCTGGCTTTGCCAGCAGGCCTGGGGTTGATGAGTTCCCCTCCCCTCTTGACTGGTATGGCTGTGTGATTTTCGTGTATTTTAATTATGTGTACTGTTGTTTATGTTCCCTTTCCCCCCCTGAGTTGTTCGCCGCCCTGAGTCCCTCCTGGAGAAGGGCGGCATACAAATAAACCAAATACAAATACAAATACAGAGTCAGAAGGGACCTTGGAGGTCTTCTAGTCCAATCCCCTGCTCAAGCAGAAGACCCTATACAATTTCAGACAAATGCCTGCCAGTCTCTTCATATCATTTCGAAGTTTGTTCTTCCTTACAGATGGCACCACTGATTGTAAATGTGATAAAATGCCTTGGCAAGTAACATCTTGGGGTGAGGGGGGGGGGCAAGTTATGGAATAAGTGACCCCCCCCCAAGTTCTGAAGTCTTTCTGTCTTCTGAAAACGTTGCCTGTTTCACGTTCGCGAGCATCTGTATTTTCAGACCTGATGTTATTTCATGATATTTTGAATAGTTGTGAGTCATTCTTTTAAGAACAATTAGGTTTATTACCAACCTGTGCCTTAATTGGTCCGGTTTTGTCTTGAGCTCATTACGTTAGGAACATTTAGCGAGTGAATTTCCTGGCAATGGATGATACAAAAAAAAATGTGGGTTTTCACAGAAATTAATGCACACAGCTAGTCCCTTGGCACACGGCAGGTTTCTATCATCAGCACAACTGCTGCTAACTTGACCCAACTTTGCGGAAATGTTAAGTGTCTTATTAAGCGAGGGCATGTTCTTTGTCTTCGACTCTAATTGGATTTCAAACTTATCTCCCCAGTGACATTTTTCTCATTTGTTTGTTTGTTTGCCCCTCTGCCTCTGCTGAGCTTTTGGTGAATCTTTTTTGGAGTGGGGGGGAGAGAAATATGTGTTGTGTTGCTTTCATCCTGTTTGTCATATGAGAGTCCTTTGTATCAACCAATGTTCAGTTCCATCAACCAACCTGGCTATCATCTATCTTTCTCTCTCTCTCTCTCTCTCTCTCTCTCTCTCTCTCTCTCTCTCTCTCTCTCTTTCACCCTCTCTTTCCCTCTCTCTCTTTCCCTCCCTCTCTTCCACTCTCTCTTTCCCCTTTTCTTTCCCTCTATTCATCTCTCTCTTTCCCTTTCTCTCACTCTTTACCTCTCTCTATTCCTATCTCTCTTCCCCCCTCTTTCCTTCCCTCTCTCTCTTTCCCTCTCTTTTGCTCTCTCTTTCCTCCTCTCTTTCCTTCTCTTTTGCTCTCTCTTTCCCTTTCTCTCTCTCTTTACCTCTCTCTCTCTCTTTCCTTTTTCTCTTTTTCTCTCCTCCTCTCTCTTTTTCTCCTCTTTTTATCCCTCTTTTTCTTTAGCTTTCCTTCTCTCGCTCTTCTCTTTCTCTCTCTTTCTCTATCCCACTCTCTTTCTTTCTCTCTGTTTCCTTTTTATTTCTTTATTTCTTTTTTCTTTCTTTCTTTCTTTCTTTCTCTTCCTCTTTGTCTCCCCCCCTCTCTCACACACACTCACGCATATTGCCCCATTGCTATGGATTTTCTTTGAAAGACAGCTGCTCCCATAATCTTTCTGATTCCCCATTGCTAGTTCTGTTATATTCTTTTGAAGGCGCTACAACCAGAATTATATAAAGCCCAGGTAAGCTTTATACCCCTGGTTGGGTTTTTTTCCTTCTGTTCTTCCTTCTAGTAACCCAGTAAGAGAGCTTAGAGGAAGATTAGCTAAAGTCACCCCAGAGGTTTAATAATCTGGTGGGGATTTGAACGCCATATCTTACAGTGGAACTCTGCCAAAACACATCCACATGGATTCAAAATTCCTTCTGCAGTTTATATTTTAAAGCAAACCCACCCACCCCGGGGAAAAAAAAGGGAAATATTTTAAATGCTTGCAAGAACCTTTGTTTCTTTCCATTTCCCGTAATAATGAATGATCCTACTTTCTGAAAGTCGAACAGATTCTCTCCACCCCCACCCCTTTTGATAGTAAAGGTAAAGGTTCCCCTTGCACATATGTGCTAGTCATTCCTGACTCTAGGAGGCAGTGCTCATCTCTCTTTCAAAGCCAAAGAGCCAGCGCTGTCCGAAGATGTCTCCGTGATCATGTGGCCGGCATGACTCAATGCCGAAGGCACACAGAACATTGTGACTTTCCCATCAAAGGTGGTTCCTATTTTTCTACTTGCATTTTTTATGTGCTTTCAAACTGCTAGGTTGGCAGAAGCTGGGACAAGTAACAGGAGCTCACTCCATTACGCAGCGCTAGGGATTCGACCCGCCGAACTGCCAACCTTTCTGATTGACAAGCTCAGCGTCTTAGCCTCTGAGCCACCACGTCCCTCCCTTTTGATAGTAGCTCTATACAAATTGATGAATTTAAAATGAATTCCATTTATCCCATTTCCGTTTTTTAACACCATTTCATCTGATCTCTGCATCAGTCGGCGAGTACAAGAAGCAGCATGCTTTTTGTGTCTGTTTCTCCTAATATTCAAATATTTGTTGGCGCTTTCCCCTAATATTTCTCCAGCTTTGTGTAAAGTTTTCCCATGCACGGTTTTTATGGGCATTTCCTTTTTTTTTCATGCACATTTTCCTGAATGTCCTTCCTTTTTGAAGTGACAAGCACTTGTAGCAAATGAAAAATGATACGCTCTCAAAAAACTGTATTCCAGTTTGTGTGTTGACTAGGAATGTGTGAATTAGATCGATTCTGATTAAAATGCCAATAAAACAAATTTCTTCTACGTTCTACTTATTAAGAACAAGTCACATTTTCTATGAGAAAGTCCAACCTGGCTAAAATGATTTCCATAACATCTCTTTCTAGGGTGAATGCGGATTGCAAACTTCCCCTCACTTAACACGCAGGTGAAATTTTGAAATCTCTCTGTAGATACAGAAACACAGCTAGAAATAAGTGTACCTTTAAAAAAAGAAAGAATTCCCAGCTGAATCTCAACTTAGGGATGGAGTCAATTATTTATTCAAATTCATGCATATTTAAACCCTGGTGTCTTGAATGGTTCATCACATAGTCAGCCAGATGTTTAAGACTGGAGTTGGCTTTTTATCCAACTCTCAAGTCCTTCCCAAGTACCTGAGATAGGCAAATGTTGTTGTTTGATAGCGCTAAAAGCATTGCCACAGGGCATCAGCTATTCCAAGTGAATCTGTCTTTTGCAATTGACAGATGGGGATGTTGTCAATGCCAATGATTGTTATTTTGGTTCATCGTACAGTCAGCCAGATGTTTAAGACTGGAGTTGGCTTTTTATCCAACTCTCAAGTCCTTCCCAAGAGCCTGAGATAAGGCAAATGTTGTCATTTGATAGTGCTAAAAGTATTGTCACAGGGTATCAGCTATTCCAAGTAAATCTATCTTTTTCAATTGACTGATGGGGATGTTGTCAATGCCGATGATTGTCATTTTGGTTCATTGTACAGTCAGTGAGATGTCCAGATCAGGTTTGGCATTTTTGTCTACCTATCGAGTCCTTTCCAAGGACTTGTGATAGGCAGGTCTGGATGTTCATCAGTGTTACAAATATCATCGCAGGATGGAAGATATTCTGTGTAAAGCTGCCTTTTCCAATTGACTGATTGTGAGTTTGTCAATGCCGATGGTGTTCAAGTGGTGCTTCAGCTGTTTTGGGATTTCCTATTACTATTGGTAGTACTTTTGATTGCTTTTGCCACAGTATTTCTCTTTGTAGGTCTTTGCATTTTGTAATTTTCACCACTTTGTTCCAATCTGTTAAATGGATATTAATCAGAATAGAGCTGGGAGGGGCCTTGGAGGTCTTCTATTCCAACCCCCTGCTCAAGCAGGAGAACGAACCTATACCATTTCAGAGAAGTGACTGTCTAGTCTCTTCTTAAAAGCGTCCAGTGATGAAAAGTTCACGATTTCTGAAGGCAACTTCTGTTCCACTGGTTAATTGTCCTCACGGTTAGGAAGTTTCTCATTAATTCCAGGTTGCTTCTCTCTTTGATTAATTTCCAACCTGCCCTCTGGTGCTTTGGATAATAAGTTTACCCCTCCTCTTTGTGGCCACCTCTCAAATACTAAAAGCGTGGTTGTAAGTCAAGAACTATCTGAAGGGCAGTTCAACTTGTCTCAAGCTATTCTGCATATCAACATAGCATTTCAAACAGCTCCAAATAGCATCCAAAATTAAATGAGAGTCCCAAGCAAAGCATTCCTCAAAGTTCCAATTTATTAAAAGAGCCTTGTTGGCACATCTGGGAAAACCCGAATCTGAAGGCTTCCTGGTTTTCCCCAATCCATTGAAAGTTCAAGATCCAACACCCACAAGTCCATCCCATGGTCCAATCTCCCACTGCCATGCTGGCAGCTTGCACCCATCCAGTTCCAGTCAGGGTCCAGAGGTGCAAAGACATAGGATGACCTTGGCTTTCTAGAAAGGATTTTGCTATGACTACATATCATCTAACTCCGTACAATCCCATTTTCCCACAATAGAAAAATGCATAGTAGAATAATAGAAAGTGCGGCAGGCCTGATCCATCAGAAAATATGGCTGCAGGCCTGACAACAGCCTTTTACAGGTGGTCTTTGACTTACAACCACAATTGAGCCCCAAATTTCTGTTGCTAAGTGAGACATTCCTTTGTCTTTCTTATCAACAATTGTTACGCCTGGGTGTTATGTGGCAGGTGCCTGTCATTAGTAGTAGTAGTAGTAGTAGTAGTAGTAGTAGTAGAAGTAGTAGTGGTGGTAGTAGTAGTAGTAGCAGTGGTGGTGGTAGTAGTAGTAGTAGTAGTAGTAGTAGTAGTAGTAGTAGTAGTAGTTAGTAGTAGTATCCTGTATGCTGCTTGACTCTCAACAATTCTGGCTGGTTAAATTAGATTCTTATGTAATCCAATAAGTTCGACTGGTACATAACACAAAGTCATAAATGAAAATGCATCATAGCTTAGTCTTCACATCTGCTTTGCAGCATTTCCAGTTTATTTAGACGTACCCCAAAGCAGTGGGTATGATGCACCCTGGGACAAAAAAAAACCCCAGAGAGTTCAAATGTGCCGGTGACTAATAGAGAATGGGTAGCAATGCTCTAGAATGTAATGCGGTCCTTTGCTAAAGGGAATTAGGTAGACATTGGAGGGGAAGAGAAGAGAAACCTGGGTGGGTAGTGAGTTATAGAGGGTGGAAGAGACAGCCTTACAGAACTGACAAGAAAATTAACCGGCCTGGACATGGATCACCTTCCCACTCTTTCATTACAGTGATTGATAAGAAAAACATCCGTGAAAAATAGATCTCTGAAGCTGAGCGCAGCCCAAGTGCTTATTCTGGCCAAACCAGGAGATAGAACTTTAAAAAAAAAAAACAGAAGTCAAAGCATCCTTACTATGGATAAATCTCCAAGGCATCGTATCTCTTTGAGTTTCTTTTAAACCAGGCCGAAGGACAGATGGCCATCTAGGGGTCACTTTTGCCATCCTCATTTTCAAATTTAGATGATTCTTTTTGTTGGATCTGCTCAGTTTGCTGTCTTTTTTTAAAAAAAGAAAAGAAAAGCAGAGGAAGAAATTAAAATGGCATAAATCCATCAGCCTCGGGCGGCATAAATCCCGTGGAAACTGATTAAGCGAGACAATAGGGAGCATTTTAAATCTGGCTGGTGAAAACGGATGCCATTAGAGTGATAAGATGGATGGGAAAAGGAGAAAAGGTTGACTTTGGGAGGAATGAGCCTGTGCAGAAGCAAAAAAAAAGATGGTGGCACCTACAGAGAATCAGTTGGGGAGCATGGCAGGCCAAGTTACTACCTACTTGGCCGAACCGGTCCAATCCCATCTCTGTGGCAGGGAGAGAGGTAGGGCTGATAGATTTGTAGTGGTCTTCTGTATGTTTCCAAGTGTCAGACTTGCAACTCAGAGGTGAGTTCCTACCGGTTCGCACTGGTTCGATGGAACCGGTAGCGGAAATGGCGATTGGGTCTCCAAACTTGTAGGGATGGCATGCTCACCTCACCCCCGAATGGCGTCCTTTTTCCTCTTTTTCCTGTCCTAACCGAAAGCCCTATCAATTGTGGAGCTGACTGGAAAACCTGCCCCTTGCATTAGCGTCTCCTTCTGGCATGCCCTGCTTCCCCCCCTCCCCCCAAACCGGAAGCGCCGAAAATTGTGGTGCTGACTGGCGACAGGGAGCCGCAGCAGAGGGATGAAAGAGCCACATGCAGCTCCAGAGCCGCAGGTTGTTCTAGGCAAACCTGCATTCAGAGAATCCCACTTAGAGTTTTACCATTCCTTCTGAGAATATTCATTTGGTTCCAGACTGTCACAAGTTATTCTGCACTAACAATTACAGGTAGTTCTTTTTTTTTTTTAACAACCACGATGGGGAGTGGTGACTTGATTGTTAAATGAAGCAGTTGCTAAGTGAAACCATGATTGCACTTAACAATCTGATTTCGGCTTCCCTTTGCTTTACAGCCTTGCAAAGTGGTTGTAAAATCGAGGCTTGGCTGCTAAGTTACTTTTTCATCACTCTCGTAACTGTCCCTGAACGAGTAAGTCATTGAGAGAGGATTTACCTGTAGAATTAAGTTGTGCGGTGAGGCTGAGAGAACGATCCGTTTTTTTAAAAAAGTGCTCTGTATTTTCGACATCTTTCTTTTCCCTCTAGCACTTTTGCAGATCTCCTTTTGAATATTTCAGGGTTGCAATTTTGAGGTTTTCCAAGATCCAGTTGTATAGCTGAATTACATTAGAGCTGCAAGCAATTTGCACCCTGAACGGTCATCCTTTCTAAGTTATAATAGTTTACGTTCTAATGCTTGAACTTGAGTTGGGATGAGGTGGCTGGCATGGCCTTAATTCCTTGCAAAAGTCTCAATCCCATGTTAAAGCATTTTAAATCCCCGGAGTACAGCCTAAGGTAATTAGTACTTTCACCCCCTTCTCGCCATCAATTTACAACTTTCATTTCCAGAATAAACACAGCAGGCTAAGGATGTTTGTTTATGACATATGAAAGCATTTGGTAAAGTAAAAGGAAATTAAAAACCAGCTTCTGCTTATTACTGTCCAGAATAAATTAAATCAAACAAAATGTTATTGAGGGGAGAGGGGAGCATACCTTGTAAATTATCTCTTAATCTACAATTACAGAAAAAGCTCACTTTTTTTCTGCTATTTTTTTCCTAATCATCACAACCATAAATTATAACTGCATTTTTTTCCCGTTTAATGCAAGATGTCTACAAATGGTTTCCCTTCAGCCATAAATGCAAATATTATTTTTTGCCCTGCTCAAATCAGTTAATTACAGTTAGGAACAATTAACCAGTGGAACATCTTGCCTCCCAAACTTGGGAATTCTCCAACGCTGGAAGTTTTTAAGAAGAGATTGGACAAGGATTTGTTTGAAATGGTACAGGGTTTCCTGTCTGAGCAGGGTGTTGGACTAGAAGACCTCCAAGGTCCCTTCCAACTGTTATTCTATTCTATCCTATTCTTTCCCATTTCTATTCTATTCTATTCTTTAATTTTGAGTCTAGTCTATTCTTTCCTATTTTGAGTCTAGTCTAGTCTAGTCTACTCTACTCTACTCTACTCTACTCTATCCTCATCCTATTCTTATTCTTCTTAGGGTTTCCTGCCTAAGCAGGGGGATGGACTAGAAGACCTCCAAGGTCCCTTCCAACTCTGTTACTCTCTTCTATTCTATTCTATTCTATTCTATTCTAGCCAGCTCTGCAAGTTGCATCATGTTCACCAACCATTCGTTTGATAATTATCAAACAAATGGCTGTTTGTAGAACTTTCAAGCCGATTAGTTAAAGAACTTTTGCCTGGATTTGTCATTGCATACAATAGATGGTGTTTATGGCTTAGGCTGTGGAAAAAGCCAGCTAAAAATCCAGATTCCGGGAGTTGAAGTCCACAAGTCTTAAAGTTGCCAAGTCAGGAGACCCCCTGGCTTAAGGCAATGTGTCAATCTAGTTTTTTGTTGTTTTCAGTCAGTTAAAAAGAATAGTCAACTAGCCAAGTGATCCAGCTCAGTTCTGCCCCACCCTCCCTACTTCAGTACGATAACAAAAAATAAATAAATTCAGGAGTATGTGGTGCAGTCCAGTTACTTGCATGTAGTTAGTTTCAAAGGAATGTCAGGGAACTAAAATGATTGCATGAAGAGCTAGGAGCATTTAAAAAAGGTTTAAATACCATTTTTTTAAAAAAATGTTTTTTTATTGGTTCCATTTTTAAATCTTAGACGGCATAAACTTATTTTTTCTCTCCACCTGAAATACTACAGAGTACAAGCATTCATTCATTAATTTATTCTTTCTTTCTTTCACCTTCCCTCCCCCCTCTTCCTTCCTTCCTCCTACTCTCTTCTCCTTCCTTCTTTTTTCTTTCCCCCTCCCTCCCCCTCTTCCTTCCTTCCTCACACTCTCTTCTCCTTCCTTCCTTCCTTCTTTTTTCTTTCCCCCTCCCTCCCCCTCTTCCTTTTTTCCTCCCACTCTCTTCTCTTTCCTTCCCTTCCTTCCTTCCTTCCTTCTTCCTTCCTTCCTTTATTTCTAAACTTGCTTGCAACTGTACTGGAAAGTTGTGTGAAATAAGTGGAAGTGATGAATGTGAACTGCAAACATTAATTAATTGCCACCCAGCTAATAGTTGTCACTTTTATTCAGGAGCATATATATGACTCACAGCTGCCCTGGCAGTTTGTCTTGTGTGAATTGTGTACAATGTAAGTTTGATTTTCATTTTGTGCTAAGTCATTTTGCTTTCTTTAATAAGCTACAGTCAGCTTGGGATGGAGTAGGCATAAACTCTGGTTTGCAAACCACCAAGATTTCCCATCTGAAACCCAATCCTCCTGCCTCTTCTAAGTTGTCATTCTTATTCCTGTTGCTGTGAATAATTTCATTTTTCCACTGTTCTTTCTCATGAAAGAAACCAGAGCAGTGGCTCAGAAAATTCTCCCCAAAATATTAGATGCAACTTCTGGCAATACAACAAGGCAATCATCAAATCCGATAAAAACATTTTTTTTAATTGTTTAAACCATTTTTATGCCTTTGGGGCATTGTGTGATGAATGCTATCACTGGCAAGGGTGAGGTGAGTTTATTAAGTCTTTCTTTTTTAAAGAACAAAGATTGCTTATTAGAGTCTAAATTCACATTTGACTGACAAATGGTAGGAAATTATACACCTCCCATAATATCATCCAGCCTTACGGTTTGGAGCTTCAGTTCTTTATGGAAACTTGTCAGTGGATTTTTTTTAAAATGTTGACAGCTTCTTCTTTCATATGGAAATAGAAGACTGATTGAGCATCAAATCTGCCAATGTCTATTTCACACATGGGATTTACCTCAATCTCGCTTTCAACCAGTTCTAGAAATGAGGCTCTTATCTTCCGACCCCGTACTTCAGGATGTCCAAATTGGACTTCATGATAAGCAGAACTCTTCCAAATTCTGGAAGTTATCTGAAATCCAGATGGTGGAAGGTTGTCCTGCTTTTACTCAAAGCCAGTCAACATCAGGCGAACCAACATTTTTCAAATTCACATTTTGAGGAGTCACTATAGGAGAAGAACAGACAGAGCCAGCAGGCAAGGGTGGAGTTAAGCACATCATCAGCTTGGAGTCATTACGTTGCCAGAAATGGTCCAAGTTATCTGGGGCAGATTTAGTGTTGAACTTGTTGCGTTGTTGCATTGTTGTGCTCATGTTGAATTTAGTCTGACTGCAGCAAAGCAACTGGGAAATAATTCTTTTGAATCCCATCTCTGAAATTCAAGTTGCTCTCTCACTTTTATTGAATAAATGATAGATAAATTTACCCATGGCTATTAAGTTGCCTGACTCCAGATGGTGTGTGATAAAGCTTGCAAATCTAACTTTCATTTATGCATCTAAGAAAACTATACTTCTCCGTAGCAGAATATGGGGAAATCATGGGTTTCCCCCACCCCCACCCCCTTATGGTGGTTACTTAAACAAACTAGGGCCATACTATGATTTA